>NC_041371.1:17031018-17291018 GCF_900634415.1 Cottoperca gobio
GAGTTCATTGTCAGCTCTACGTACCAGCTCCTTTTTCTGCATCTCCAGCTGAAGGCGAGCTAGATGCACGTTCAACCTGGCATTAACACTGAAGCCCTGGCTTCCTGGAGAAAAAGCCACAAACCTAGGCAAAGTGGCAGGAGGAGCCTCATGAACATTCTTGCTACCCAGAGGTGTAGCCAATACAGCCTGTTAATTAGCTGACAGGTGAGAGAAGAGGGGGAGGAGAGAAAAACACAGCAAGACCAACACACAACCTGCCTGGCACGTAACAGGGCTATTTATGATTTTTTTATAACCCTAATGGTTCTATATAAGCATACTACTTGGTCAGTGATTTTTGAAAAGTTTACATTTGATAATCAGAATGATTTTCAGGAAATCCAAGTCACTTTAACCTCTTAGATTACACTAAAAGATACATACATACTTGACAACCACAGTGGCACACAAACACAACATTAAATTGGTGCTCAACTATTTTATTAATGAATTGTTGTTTTTCAGGCAAATATGACAAACATTCACATGTTCCAGCTTTTCCAATATTAGGATGTTGCTTGACAGCATCTTAGATGACGAGCCTATACATTTGTAATGTTATTGTTTTAATATAAACATTTGAGAAATGGTAAGTCGATCTAGTAGCCTACAGGAGCTTTGTCCTCTCTTGCAACAAGGCTGGTAATAGTAGAAGAGCAGCATTACTCTGATAAGAAATAAGAAAAAAAATACACAAAGAAAAAAAAGAAAAAGGTCTTTTATTAACTTAAAAGTTAGTTTTCTCAACACCGCTGTAGCTGTAGCCAGATATTTATATTTTCAGAATTTGATGTTTTAAGTTGTATTAGCCAACCATACTTAATTTAAATAACTTTGAGTAACCTTACACATGTTAGGCTACATTAGTAACAAAAACGGAAAGCCCACATAGCATCCAGCTTCACTGCCTACCCTTTAATTGGCGTCCCTGGGTGGGCATCCCGAAAGGAGAAGTGAAGAACGATCGCCGAGCATCGTTGACTGGTATTCATTGCACGTGCAAAAGATCAGGTGAGAGTGAACACCGGTTGAAACAAATATTCACTGCAGGTAGACTAGGAAAACTTATTAATGAATGCCAGCAACAATGTTCGACGGTCATAGCTAATACAACTGCTGTTAAACGATAAAAAGCAATCCTGAATGTTGAAATACAAGTGATAAGAACAAGCATCGAAAATATTATTTGTGTTAACGATATTTATTAAAAGCCTATGGAGGGTTCCAGCGTAGTCTGGTTAGGGCCTCGTGCTCATATTAATCAAACAAATCCCAGAGTGGGTGTCCGGTCTGGTACCGGATAAAGCTTATGGTAAGCTTGCATTGATATAGTTTAATACGAAAACACCTAAGGAAGGTAGCTAAGAAAGCTTAGTTAGTTTAATGTTAAAGAAGTCCTTTGGAAGGCAGATAGGTATAGTTTAATTCAAAGACTTAAGGGAAGCGTGGCTTAGAAGCTAGTGTTGTTTACCAAAGGAGGATAGTGATTATAATCCTGAATTACGTGAGAACCGATGACGATCGCCTCATAGTCTCAGATGTTGTATATCATCTCCTTTGCGGCAAGCATAGTGTAAAACATGTTAAGATTTGTTGTATTGTTGTATTGTTGTGAGTAAAGTGTGACTAAAGCAGGCCTAAGGCGAGGCTAAGCTAGCGTTGATATTTAGCTAATGCATTGGAGTTTGTAGAACGGGTGAAAACTGTTCAAACTGACTGGGGGACGGTTGTGAAATCAAAGAGAACCGTGGAGTATATGTGAAGTAGTTTTAAGTTGGAAAAACGTGAAAGAAGGAGACGTTTTTGTGAAAGGCCTCAGAGATTAGGACCAGCTAACGGTGGCCACGTGATGCTGGGTCGCTAATTCCCCTTTAGGCCTACCACTATGGTTAATGTTGGCTTGCATTTACGTTATCCAAGCTATACTTTCTTGAAATAAGAATTGAGAGAACCATGTAGCTGATTCTACATTGCTTACCACATGTTGCCTAGTGGCATGTAGTAGGCTAATCGGTATTTTTGTGATTTAGCACTGTTACAGTTTCAGAGTGTAATTCAATACACGGTTGTCGTAAACACGGACAGCTGTACACGTGCATTTGTTATGATTACTTTACTTATAATCAAAAAAACTATCAAGTCAACAATTTACCTACCACAGCCAAATATCAAGAAAGTGCAACAACACTAGACATGACAAGCTAGCTAATGTTACGTACTAATCCGTAGCATCTGCTGAACCCAGTTCTGTTGTCCACTCACCTGGAACTGACACTAGTTACGACTATAGTTACATAATGTTGCTTTAAATTATGTTAATTAGTAACAGTAGTAATTTTTATTTGATAATACATTGTTATAATACTTATTGGTTAGCTAGCAGTTTAGCTAGTTGACTACCTAACACTTCTGCTTCAGCTATGTTTTCTTTACAAATCAAATATTGGACATTTTTCTGGCAAAATAATTTTTGGGGACTAGAACCCAGGGGTTCCTTATTAAACCTTTTTTATGAGAGCTTTTTTAAGAGTTGTATTTGTGAAAAGTGCTGTAAAAACACCACTGTTGGCATTTAATCCTTAAACCATATTATTCTAAAATGTTAGCATTTCATTTAATAATAAATTGGGTATTTTGGTCGAGGAGTATACTGTATAGTAGCATTGAAGATCATATACAGTGCCTACCTTGTCCTCGCCCTTCCATCTCTTTTTTAGGGACATGCCCACTCTACATACAGCAATGCCCAGAACACCCAGTAGTATTTTTATTTATTTCATCTCCCTCTTTCTCAAACTCTCAATCCTTTTCACACACACAGTCTCACAAAAATTGGATGTTCCTTCGTCATATTAAAATAACAAAAGCAAACAAATTAATGAATTTCACTATTAAGATGAAAAATGTCTGGTCGTCGAAGTGTGTACTCAGCCTGCCATAAGCGACAGGAGGGCACCAGGCGAGCGTGGCCAGCAGTCAGACATTTATTTTTGGTATAAGTGGAAAATTTCAACGGGCATTCTATGGTGGTGGGGACCAACAGCAGAGGATCAGGGGGTAAGAAGAAAGTCTATGAATCTTGTGGGACTGTGGGAAACAGTGACCCTCTTCCACACTCTGCTGGCACTGGAGGTCTGCATGTGGTTTACCAACAAAACAGGAGGAGAGGGAGAGCTGCCAAGCCCATAATTTGAGTTTGGGATCAGTTTGGGTGTGTGAGTGTGTTTGGCGTGTAGTAGGTGTGGAGCTCTGGTGAAGCCAAAATTCCCCATCTTCAAAATGCTTTCAAGCTGCAAAAAACAAGGTTTCACATTTTGTTTTTGTGGAAATACGTAGTAAGCTACAATCTGAAAAGGGTGAAATCATGTCTATGATCTTCTTTATCTCAGCTTCTTTAAATAAAGCAGACAATATGAACCACTCATCTGGCATCAAACACTGTCTCTTGAGAGGTGTAGAAGGGATGAATAGAGGAGAAAAGACAGGATTCTGGCAAAGTGTATGAAGGATGGGGGCTGAGGAAGTCAGTGGGTGGAAAATGAGGAATAAGGAGAGTAAAGTAAGAATAAAAAGACGGGGGAACTTACCTCCAGTTCTTCCAATAACACAAACCAGAATGTACTAGAAATGACAGAATACCAAATGTTTTGGAGCAGGAGCACGTTTTGGGAATTAAAACGTTTCACTCACACACAGACTTATTCCAACTGTAATTAGTCAGCTCAGACTTTTCAGATGGGAAGTATTCTGGAATCACAGCCTGGTGTGGGTAAACAGAAAGTATTTTCTTTGCAGGAGGACAGATAAGAGGCCAAAGAGAAGAAGCCAGGAAGTTGACAAGGAGAACAGGGAGATTGTCTGAAGAAGTAGGCAAGGTTTAAGATGTTCTGATTACCTGCATTAAACTGTGACCGGTTACTGTATGCAGTCCAATATAAGTGTTTGTTAAGGGAGTTTAGAAAACATACGACTGAGTGAGATATCTGTCTAGAATATATTTCCGTCACCTGTCATCACCCACTCACTTGCAGAGTGGGCAGAGCATTGGCAGCTTATCCTACTGGTGTGGTAAGACATGTAGGCGCAAAAATGGTGTTTTGGATACTGTGTTTTGGTAAGTAGGCGTCTCAATATGCTTTTGCAAATAAAAATAAAAATAGAAAATGCAAAACATAAAAGCAGTCATTCAACAAAGTCATGCAATCTGTGAATCAGTGTGTGAAGTGTTCAAACTTTTTGGTTCTGGAGATGGAAGCAAAATAAATGTGTTTTTCCAGGGAACAAGTGGAACATCTTAGACTTACAGTATGAAAATTCATGGTTTATAAGCATAATATTGTAGTTATGTGTAATAATGATATAAGAGAAAATTAATTACCTACAAATGGACTTTTTACATACTCTCGATTTGGCACCAACATGTAACTACTGACTTTTATCTGGTTTGTGAGTTTATAAGTAAACTCATAAAACCTCCTTATAGATATATTCACTCAAATAGAATGAGTTAAACCAACTGATTATATTAGGGCAAATGAAGTGACATGAAGACTAACCAAATATGATTGTGTGACTTTGAGAAGCTTCCAGTTCTGTGTTGTGAAGAAAAGTGTAGAGAAACAGTCCACAGTTATAAATATACCTCAACCGACAGAAAAGCCAGCAATGGGGAGATGATTACCATGTTTCGCCACCAAAACACAGCTGCTAACTATGTTAAAATAATAACAATGTCTAAATCTATGAGTGGTGGAGGGCTGAGAGGAGGAAGTCCAACCACACACTCAAACACCGGCACTCACACACACATTACTTCTCATTCCGTCCGCAATGATTGTTCGCCCACATGCACGGTGTGTGTCCGCCCAGGAGTTAACCGCCTGAGGAGCCAGCTATATAGCATGAGAGTGATTGCACCGGTCATATTTAGAAAGTGCCTCACTTCTACAAATACTGGACACATGCAGAACTACACATTCATCCACGGAGGTGCATTCATACATAAACACACACAGACACACACACATTTACGCACACACATCTCATATACGATGTGTTTCAGGCACAGCCAGCTGTGTCCAAATTTCAAACATATCTCAAAAAAACTCATAATTGCTACATAATAATTTGACGTGTCTGTATTTTACTGACCAAAACACACAATCAAAAAGGTTTTATTGCTAAAACTGGCAACACAGGAGTGTGTTGTTATACTTACACAATTACCAGGCATGACTATTTATCTATTTGCTATGAAAAGACTCATACTTTCCCTTACAGCTAAATGTTATGGATTTAGTGTTCAAGGCCTGTAACTACAATTATTTAAAGAATCACGAGACGACAGTTACAACTTTAAATTCAAAATATAGAACCAAGGTAGGTTGACTCAGTTTAGTGTGGTTTGAGAGTGAACATTTTGATGGCATTGGCCCTGACGCAGATTGACTGAAGCATTCAATGTATGTTGGGGCTTGCTGAGAAGTGTGGCTCACGAAGGGGAGAGTTCGTCCTCTAACTCGGTGGGGGCCCTCTCAAAGATGCCAGGTTATACTCTGCTGAGTTCAACACATCAAGTTCAAGGGGCCATGTTTCCTTTCTTTTCATTCCTCGCAGAGCACTTGGGCCCCTTTGAATACTGCATACTCTGCCACAGAAACATCTTGGAAGTGTTAAGCATTGTTTAATACTGCTTTACAATGTATGTGTCGTATTAACTATTGACATAAGAACTGTTTTGTTACCCACTTTACGATCCATCATTCATTGCAAAGTTATTGTTATTGGTTTTGTAAGGCATGATTTCCTAAAAAACTGTATGAGTTGTTGCGCAGGCTAAGAGACAAGTCCAGGGGTCGCGGTTAGCTCTCTCTGTAATAACAGAGAAAAGCGAAAGGCGGCAGGTTTTTTATGCCCCACCCGCTTGTAGGGTACCTTTAACGCCTAGGTTCCCACGTGCGCACATACGCTGTCTGATCAGTGAGCGAGTGAGAAAACAACAGAGAGAGATTCAGGTTTCTTTTGCACTAACGTTACTGATACAATGCTACCATAAAACTTTGATTAGCTTACCATAGGCATTTCAAAAACTCATTCAAACAGGATTACAGCTGCCGGCTCCACTCCCTGAAATATGCTTATTTGCTCTCTTGTCATGAATTAGATGAGAAGATTGATACCAGGGTAAATACTTCCCAAAATGTCAAACTACTCTTTTAAGAAAGCAGCATCCTGAAAACCACTGTAAAGCCTGAATGACAGACTGGTTTATTGACCCACAGTAATGGACTGCTTGCCTAAGTGGGTGGCTATGTGTCTGACCAAACTGGCTTTCTGACTGATTGAGTTATGACGGACAAACTGAATTTCCTGCAGATGAAGTGTTGCCTGCTTAGTCTAAATGCTTGGAAAGCCTCTAATTGACTGGCATGATGGCGGACCGACTGTTTTCTGATTGACAGGCTGGCTAACTGACCGGAGCAGTTCACAGGGGTCCTGTGCCAATGGCCGCCTCTGCAACAGGGTCCTGTGAATTTTGACAGCACTGCGATGCTTGACTTTTTTCTCTGGGAGATCTGGCCCAAACCCAGTTACCATATTTAATCTTGGTTCTTAGTTTCTTTATGTGATATACATTCAGGGTAAAAAGGTCATCCCGTGTCTAATGTGATGGTTAAACTGGGGATATTGACCATTATTGGCCTTTTCCAGTTTAATTTGTTTTATTGATATTTAATGTCCTGTTGTCTAAATGCTGTTTCAGAAGTTACTGTTAAAATTACTGGTGACATGTTCACAATTATGTCTTATAGTCATGTAAATGATCAAATAATGTATTATTAATACAAAATAATACAATAGTTCCAAAACTAAATTATTATCTCCTTTTCAGAATCTGTAGCAAAGTAACATTGAGCGTGTTTCTGTGTGTCTGCCTCATGTGGATGTGTGTCGAATGTGTGTACTCTGTGAGTGTGTGTGGCTCTTCATGAGTGTTAAGGGGTGACTGACAGGGACTTTTTAGCTAGAGCCTGACTACATCTGTGCCCGTTCAGATGAGGGAACGGAAATGCATCCTGGGAAGTTGAGATCAACGAAACACAAAGTTGGTCTTTGTCTGCACGGCTGCTACCACAGCCAGTGGTCCTGAGCTCTGTAACATCAGTTCACTCTCTTCACTGACATTGAAATGAAAAATGAAAGATGAAACCTTAAAATTAAAATCGCTCATTTTCCTCATTGGACTTTGTAACTATAACAATGCTTTTTATTCCTGGAGGCAAAAAAAAGTTTGGATTTTGAATCTAAAATCAACAATTAATTGTTGAACTAATATTTTAAGCATTTGGCTACAACGTTAACAAAAATGTAATCTTTAATTTGATTGACAGGACGTAAAGAGTAATGACATGTCCACCGTTTTGCCTGAACTGACAACTTTTTTGCCCCTCACTTGAAACATGCGACGCCAACTGGTAGATAAGATCTCCTCCCTGGACCTGAAACAAGCAGCTTTCTCTTCCTCTGTGTCCCCCACACTTCCTGGAAACACCCACAGCTTTCAAGAAAGAAATTTCACTTGAAAGTTTGATCTGCAGCTGAATTTGAGACGTTGTTGAAATGTTAATGCCCAGATTCCTCAGACTATCTGGACGCTGTAGGGACTGATAATAAAATAGTGTGGCCACTCAACCATATGTCTGTAACCATATGTCCGCAAAAAGTGAAAACAAGTGTAATATAATACAATGTAAACATTGAAGCAGAGTCGAGCCTGTAACTTGAGGTTTGCAGAATTTGGGTTTAGTATTTTCTAAGACATGCTGAGCAGGAGAATATAGTTTATTGATTTTATAATACTGACTCTTTAAAACAATAAGAAATGACACCATAACATTGAATCTCAAAGTATTTTAATTGTGATTCTGCCATGCACATTCCTGGCCAGCCAGGATCCATTTATATAAATCTATAAACAAAAGCTGGGAAATGCAGCCTAAAATAAAACAATATGTTACATACACAATATTTACAAACATATGAATATACTAGAATGATTGTTTGTCCATTATAAAAAATAAAAGCTTGAGTGACAAATATATGTTTTGCATGCAGAATCTATTTCAGCATCTACTGCTTATTGCTTGTATTGCTCTTTGTATGGCTGGCAATGTGTTAGAAATGTTAATGAAAAAGGCAACAGGAGCAAGCATTTCATAACAAAGTGATCAATATTATTTACAACATTATTATGTACAAATATATACAATGTGTATTTTACTGCCTGTCTTGTTGCTATACTATGGAGGCCCAGACCAGACTTAATAGGAATTATATAGGCTACATTTGAAAAATAATTTTCCTCATGCACATGGCCGGATTTACGATAGCTAATATTTAATAGTTCAATAAAAGTATGATCTAATAAATTCTATCTTCATTATGCAAAGGTTGAAATAAGGACACATATAACCAAAACTTACCCAGATTTAATTTACCATAAGCATGATCTTTTCTTTTCCTTAACTATAATGGAGTTCAACTTTCAACAATGTTCTCAGTGAACATAATCCAGGTTTTTGCAGAATCATCCAATTGCAATTTCTTGTCTGGCAATAGGATTAGGCATATAGATGTTTTCTACAGTAGAAGTTAGGATACAATTCATGCCAATACATGCTAATTGCAGTGGTGGTTGCAGTATTATTGCTGTTATATTATTGTAAGAGTTCGTATCATTGTAAAGTGTATGTAGAAATCATAGTTTTAAAACCCGGAACAATTATATGGAAAACTGTAACATCAATGTAGTGATAAATTGTATAAACAGATGTCATAACATAGATTGTCACCAGGAATATAACAAAGTTTGAAGCCTTCTTAGTTTGTATACTGGAGGGAAAGTAAAGTGTTTTACATACTGAAGAATCAGGTCACAAACATTTAAATAATCCTGTTGAAGTAATAATTTGTCTGGTTTAGTCCTCCATACAATACAACTCAAGTTTTATGGGCATGAAATACCCGGGGATTTAATTTCAGGATTGGTGTTACTAAACATCATTCTAATTCTCTCTTTATCTGACTGCCCCATTATTAACCTGGTGTATGTTGTCATAGATCTGAGGCATACTACATCTAAAATTACTTTGGTAAAACCTCTGATGTTATATTTGAACTTTTTTAACTGAAAATGTGGGAGCCATTAAATCTGGTGGTGTATATTTAACTTTAAGTGATAAACAATATGAAGTCATGATATCATGTCAGCATGATGCCCAATGTGATTATTACAGAGATGTAGACGTCTTTCACTAAACATCCTTTGCTAAGATACTATTGGACGCTGGTCCACTCTGGACCAAACGTAGAGCAGAAGCCTTGAGTAAAGTCGTGCTACACTTTTAGTGTCAGACGTAGAAAAGCTGAATTATTTACTGTAGGAATGAATATAATTACAAGTTGCAAGATGATAATGAGTGGGTTTGCTGGATGTGAAGTGGCCATGGCCGATGGTACTCTATCCTTTGAGAGTGGTTTTTCAGATGACTGCAAACACTCTGAAGGCTTTTCCACCTGACGGGTTCAGTAAGCTGGAAAAACAAGAGCAGGGAGATGTGGTAAAGGTACACGCAGCTTTGATGTGAAGATGTATCTAATATTGACTGGACTTTGAAATTTGCTCATCACACTGATTGAGAATCTGATTTTTTTTTTAAAAGGTCCAACACCATATACAAGTAGAAAAGTACCCAGTAGAGTCCACTTCACCACCGTCATGGAAAAACCGCCCAATTTCAACCGTCCAGAAGGGAATGTGATCCGTCCCAAGATCAAAATGTTGTTCCTCTACTTTGTTACTATCATCTATCAATTGTTATTCTCTATTTATCAAATGCTGGAAGTCTCCAGAAGAAGTCTCTGAGGCTAATAATAGTGAAACGTAGAACCATGTGTTATGTTTTGATGAGGCTCTGCCTTCCTCATTGATCACCATGATCTTATGTATTGGTTTACTTGGCCTACGCTTAACCCTCTGCACATTTTGGTGAATCATCTGACTGACATTAACATTACTGTCTTTTGAAAGGCAGGCTCAGATAGTTTTTAGCTTTTTAGGATCGAGCGAAGCTGGTATCATATGAATCTTGAGATTGCATTGAATCCTTTAATACCATGATGTCTAGCTTAGTGGGAAAGAGGCTCCAAAGTCGAGCTGTCTTTACCTCTAGGTCTACGAGACCTCAATGTAAATAATTGCTTTATAAATAAAATTCCGATTTCATTTTATGACTAGTGTACATCGTTACTGCAGCATCAGCAGTCACTCGGCTCATAACTTAGAGGCAAATCCTTTTTTTGGCCACTTCTCATATACTTTTTACATGCACATTTCTTCCTCTATATACAGTATACACTGTGTATATTTACTTCTTCTTTGTTTGTTTTTGTACCATACCTCTCTGAGGAGATGCCATTCTGGTAACTGCTACTGTACTGCTTCCTTTTGTCCACAGGCATCACATCGAGGTACCCCCCTGACTCATTCTGGATAACTCCAGCATGAATGGCTGCTCGGCAGATACTGGATTTCTGAAAGAAAAATAAACAGGTTGATACATCAAATCATTCATATAAGAAAACAATCCAAAGAAGATATTGCCCTGTTCTCTAGAGAATAAAAGCAGAGTTTGGTAGGTGACTGCTGCCAACATTGATCATCATCATAAAACCATCAACATTGAAATGGTCCCTCCACATGTGGTGACAAGTAAACAGAGAAGATGACTCCTTTTTGAGAATGGGTTGTTTAAGTATAATGTTGCACTTACTGGTTGAAACCCAAAACACCATTTAGCTCCTTGAAGGAGTAATAAGCTCATTTTCACAGCAGACATTTAGAAATGTTGTAGCTGAAGAGACAGGTATAAATAATAATCTTAATACAGGTTGAATTCTTAGTATTATGCATGTCGTCTCACTAGTATGGAACAGAGCCATACTTAATGTTATTAGCCCTTTCATGAATGAAATAGTACAAATCACAAAGTAATGTTTTTTTTAAAACTTTTTTCCAATATATTTAACTTTTGAGTCTTTATTAAATAATAATATAAAAATGTCTGCTGTGAAAAAGGGTCCATTAGGGCAAATAAGATTTTTAAGGCAGCCATTTAGATGTATCATAACAGGAAAATAGGTGGCTGGATTTAATTTAGATTTAACTTAAGTCTCTGATAGTAGCATGCACTACTGATGGTATGGCTTACTTAGCAATTAAATTAAGCCAACATTATTGTTGTTTAATACACAGTGCTTTACTGGCTATCATAAGTCAAATATGAATGAATAGGGTCTTTTTTTCCCAAAAGAAATCAATAAAAGACCAATTTATGGCAATGGTGCAAGAACTTACATCTGAGTAGTATTTTGTCCCGATGACTCGGGCTTGACTGTCACGCACACAGTTCCTGGGACAATACAACCTGAAGAAAAAGCCAGAGCTCACTTTAGGTCCTTCATTTTAAGTGCATACAAACTACTTTATGTTCTTACTGTTTTAAAGTCAGAGCTATCTGGAGGCAGAAATAATCTCTTAAATCAGATCTAATGAATTACAGGTTGTTGGATTGTAAAGAAAGAAAACTATAAATAGAAAAGCAGATGACGTTTGTCAGGATATAATATAAAAATCTGTAAATGGTCATGTTCCTTCATTGATGATGTTGAAAGGTTAGCAGGGTAGCTAATGGTATCTTAACTGACTCTGGCTATAGGCTAGTGTTGCTTCTTTACTTTGAATTTGGAAGTAATATGGGCCAAATAGCTGACCCCTTTTACCTAGAAGGACTGTGACTCATTGGCTTAGCCGATTGTGGTTTTATTTCAGTGAGATGTTTCAGCCTCCTAAGTTAATAAATCTAAAGCAGAATGTTACCTGGCACAGTGTCGTACAGGTTTCTTGTAAGGGCAGAAAACTGCAACGGTGGTGTCACATGTTAGTGCCTTGACTGGGAGGAAAAAAAAGGCAAAACAAAATGACAGTCTTTTTGTATGTAGACGACATATTACTGTATCTCCTCAAAGTGAAAACAATAGTATGCTTCTTACCAGGAACCGACTCAACTTTGAAGGAATTTGCACTTCTGTTTTTCCTGTAAATCAAAAAATAACTGCATGAAGGTATGGTCTATGCTGCATGCATCGACAGTTCCCATAAAGGGAATGCATTCATATCTAGACTGTATTAAACTAAACTCTTTTTACTCACTACTAGAATAGAACAAGACTTAATACAGAGACTGATTCATACCCAATTGATTGAATACTATTCTTGTCTGACTTGCTGAATAGCTGTTTTCTGCCCAGTCTGGTCACATCCAGCCATCCTCCATCATTGTCTATAACACCAGAGTGTAACCCAGCTCCACACACACTGGATTGCTGCAATAAAAAACAAAAGGCGTGAATGTTTATGTACAGCAAAGTATAGCTTAAAAGCAACATGAATTTTAGGGTTGTAAGAAAATATCAATACACTTAAGTATTGGGATATTAAGTTTTGTGATACTGTATCGATTCTCAAAAACACTGCATCGATTTTTAATCAATAGTTAAAAAATATATATTTACTTAACTTGTTTACCTTGAGAATCCTGAAGGCCCTTTTCTTACTGATGTAGGCAAATGTTAATAAAAAAGTTAATGCTATGATGTTGGATGTTACACGGACTGCGATAAATGCAAATGCAGATCCTACTGTTCTGAATGCATTAAAACGTTTTTTTAAACAGTATGCATATGGGAGTGTGTCCTTTATACTATGACGGTTTTCCTAAAATGTGTTTTAAATCGCAATATATATTGCATTGCTTATAGTATCACAATATAGCACAATATATTGAATCATAACCCCTATGTCATGATATGTATCGTGTTGTCATATTCTTGCCAATATACAGCCCTAATGAATTTTCCATAAATGCCATTTTCAAAAGATTTACTGAAAACTCTAGTGACCCCTTACCATGTCATAATATCCAGTCCCAACTACTTTTCCAGGGCTGTCGAGGCAGCCTGGTGGACACTCATATCTATGAACAAGAACAAAAGTAAAGTGTACACATCTTGGCAATGGTGCTTTGCTTTGAGCCCATAATATTGTATATAATATTAATAGTATAATTCAGTGTTTTTATCCAAAAGTAATTAATGATCTTATTCTATCTGAGCTGTCCTGATCATTCACACCTACCTTATGCATGATATTTTTTCCAGAAATGTGCATACAGCGTCACTATAATCCCCAGCATTTACCTGTTACAGGTCGTTCCCTTGCACCGGTCTCTCAGTTTAGTCTCACAGTCGACCTTGTTGACCTAAACAATTAAAATAAAAAGAGCGTTTCACAGACGATTTAAATAATTGTAAAAATGTACACTCTCAAAACGCCACCCTTCAGAAAGATGTAGTATTGTGGGAGCAGTCCTTACACATCTGCTCTGTGCTGACAACCTGGTTTCTCTCCAAGTTGTCGTTGGGCGAGGGATCTGGTGTGTGGGCCCTGGGTTGGGGCTCCATGTCTCTCACTGGTTCTGGTTCAGGTTCAATGTAGTTGGTCTCCTCAATCTCAGGAGCTGGACGCCTGTCAACACCCCCATCTAATAACATGGGTACCAGATTGTCACTGTATTCTTTCACTAGACTTTCATCATTTTCATTGTCTTACATTGATACAAGTTGTACTTATGTCTCAAAATTAATATTTTTTATGTGGAAATGCTACACAAAAACAAACAAAAAAATAATAATTTAAAACACAGAGCAGCTCATTTTCTTTCAGTAAAAATATTCATAACAATTTAAAACAAGGCAGAAAACCACAACTCTATACCGAGACTCACCTTTGTAGCAGAGATTGTCCCTGCAGCCTCCAGCATAGCTAGCTGGACAGGCAGAACAGGGAGATCCATATTTGTACGGAGCATGACCCCACCAGTTGCCTCTGAAAAAACGATAATGAATTTTTCTCGCAGTTAAAAAAAGGAAGGAAACAAATGGTGTATCTGATTCTTAGATAACTACATCTATGATTTGTGATTGTTTTTCTTGTTGTTATTACGAAGTTGTATCACATGGTATTGAAACAAGCAAGAACGTACGGTGGAGAGTAGTTGCAGACCAGATAGACCGCTTTAGCCCAGATCATTCCCCACACGTTCATGTTGTAACACACATTGATGGCACAGCCGATACGATTGCTAGTCGCCCACACCAACTGAAAATAGATTTCACAAACAAACAAAGCATTCAGTAATGCTCTCACATTTGTTAAATGTAGCAGAATTTTCAAAAGGCAGCGGTCATTAATATGTGCTTGTGACGAAAAAGTTGCAAAAACAAATATGTTTATGGTGTGGAGGTTTTATTTTATTTTATTTGTTTTATTTTCAGGATTGTCTAAAGGACAGCATAATCCAAGTCTAAAGTAGGATGACTTTTTCAGTTTTGCTTCAACATGTTACATAAAAATAAAATGCCATGTTTTAAATGTAACCTAAGTTGAAGAAGTTTTTCACATTTTGCCCATTGAATATCTGCGTTTATTCGGTATCAACATAGTATATCAGATATCACACCCTGAACATACCTTATATATACAGGAAAGATAGTGCTTAAAGCTACTAAACACCTTTCACACAGGTGATTTTAACAGATCGGATCTCTTCTTAGAGGCATAATCAGCCTGAGGAACTAAAAACAAAGGCCATTGCTGTTGCATAATAGTTTAACCCCTTAATACATGGAAATAAAAACGTCCTTACCTGAGTGTAGTGAGTACAAACAGGTCCTGAGCATCTGAGTGGGCAGTGTGGGTTACACTCCTGGGCGTAGGGATAACTGTAGTGCCTCACCTCATCATACCAGGCCTGCACATGGTAGGTAGGGGGACGGTCCCTAAAGTCAAACAAAAAAGTGTTACCCCGTATCCTTAGATTATATCATCCAAAAACATGTGACAATAAATATATTGAAGTCATGTCTATAAATGCGATCTCATCTAATTTGTTGGTAATGTCTATATAAAAGCAGCTAAACTACATTGTTAAAGTTTCCGTGAGCAAGGCACCTGAGGCTGAAAACAATCAAATCTCACCATGGACCAATAAAGGCAAAAAGTCTTCCCTTTTTAATAGACCGTTTTCACAGCAGACAGTTTATAGCAGGAAAAACACGGGTGTAATTGATAACATTAACGATGGCCGCATTCAAGTTAGTTCAGCCATTTCCAGGCTCCTGGTGTGGTGCATGCTCGCTTACAGACATGGCTTAATGATACCCCTAATGAAACTGAGCCATCATTAACATTATTAGTTACACCTGTGTTTCTCCTGCTACAACAAGCATCATCAGAACAAACCCACAATCATAATATATTTCAAATAAATTATATATTATATCAGACCTCCTTTACTAGCCACAATATACAGTGGTCATGGTCTTTTTTTAGGAGACACAACTCAGGTGAGACATTCAAATTTGGAATCATACAGTAAGTGAAAATATGTCTCCCGTGTTCATTAAAGCTGCATTTATTTGTTGCCACTTGGGGGCAGCAGAACGAGCTAAAAAACAAAGCACTGATATATTTTGACCGTATATAGGCAAATGTGTTAGCAAACAATTGCTTATTTACACATCTAGCGGACCTGGAGCAACAATTGCATACTTTGGGAGTTGTGTTTCTGACCACCTGACACATTTAAGTCCTATATTCACTCTCTGTTTAGCTTTGGTCTCCACAACTCCTGAGGGAAATATCTGGCTCTTCAGCTGTAAATGTAAATGCTGCATTATGTTCACCAGCTAGTCGCTAACTTTGTCTGTCTGCTGTTTGGTTTTGGATAGGTATCTTAGAGTGGGATTTTGTTTGCTGAATGCTATCTGCCTGCTGTTGCTGGAAACGACACTGATTACTGCTGTGAGAGTGACCAAACGATAAAATTGCCTGCCTTAAGTAGCTACGTAAATTACTTAACAAAAGTGCGTCACAATAACATTGACTTTCAGTTTTACACGGGACATAAACGTTGTTCTCCTGGGTGAGTCCTGTATTTGTTTTACCCATCCTTCCATCCATTGCGTTGGTATAAGTACGAACATTGAAGGAGAACAGCCTTAAGGTTTTAGAGTTTGGAGACAATCTTTACAAAAGGCAGGGTTGTCTGTTGTTAAAAATGTATTTGGTATTACACAGATGTTAAAATGGAGGATGCATGTTGTAAAAAAAACACTATTAATGTCATCATAATACTGTTGTATAAAACATAATTTAACTAACACAGTTCCCTCCACTTCGTACTTACACACCTGCCCCAGTGCGCTCCAAGGTTTTGGCCTATTTGCGTCAACATGTGGCTCGGTCCATGTTCCCATCGGCAGGTATGTGCCCAGTGCTCTGCGCTCCTCTCTAACTCATAATCCCATATCTGAGGAGCACACACACACATACACATACACACACACACACACACACACACACACACACACACACACACACACACACACACACACACACACACACACACACACAAACAGATTCTTGGTTAAACTTAGGTCCACTCTGAAGGTCAGCTAGGGTAAGTAGCTCATATTTCTTTCATAGTACCTTAAGCATTAGGTTTGGTAAGATTAGTTTTCTCTTGGGCTCCAGATTAAACCCAATGGGTTTTTGAGTCCAGAGCAGTTTTGCCTTCAACAGATGTTTGCAGACCTGAAAGTCCACTCTGGATTACCTTTATCATTTAAGTGGGCTAAGTGGCCACTTACCATAGTTGCGGCTTTAATTGCTACTCATTACATTTTTGAGATATCTCATTATCCTCGAGTCAACAAAACTACTATAAATTCCATTGAAATTAATCTGAAGGTAACCTTACTTACTTGAGTGAACCTGAAAGATGAACCTGCTCTTTACTTTAAGGTACAGTGGCTTTACGCAGGCCTCTCGCAAATTTAACACAGTACAGTCAAAACTAGGCCTCTCATTTTAGGCACACACATTCAATCTCTGACACAGAGACACATACATGAGAGAGAAGGGAAACAGAGAGGTATCACCGTCACCACATCAACTTGCAACGTTGTGCTACTATTCATTGCGGTTGTTTCATAGCTTGTTTCCAGAAAGTTATGGTCTCATAAAACAAGCTGAGAGAGAAAAAGCTGACAAATAACAGTTTCCAAAACAGAGAGTCTCTTGTTTGGGGGCTTGATGCCATTTGTACTGTAAAAACTAACAGTAAATTAAACTCAATTGAAGTCAAAATTCCTGAAAACTGTTTTGAACAAAGCAGGAAAGCAGAACATGGGTGTATAGGGTTGAGTCATTCAAATGTCCTGTAATTTACTGTTGACTTTGTTGGGGAGGGATAAGAATAGGTGCAGTGTGCTCTGCTGCTGGCATACTGTTTGGATGCATTACGGCTAAAACACGTCAAAACTAATAGGATAATGCTTAAGTGTGGAATTGCAACTGCTCTGATTGACCACCATAATGTGTTCCATATGTTGGACAAGGCTAACACACTGTGCACACTGTTGCCCATTGACTGTGGTGCTGCTTACTGTTCAGGCCTGATTGGAGAAGGGATATTTTGACTCTTCACTTTTTTGGCCACAGCCAAGCTGTGACTCAAAAATGTGGGGAGTTTTCTTCTCTAACCTACTGCAAGCTTGGCATGTGATAGGCCTACAATATCTTTCATGATTGTTACATTAAATTGTAGTTGTAAGGTTGAATTCTTATCATTCCAATTTCGGTGACTCCGCCAAAGAGGTTATGTTTTCGACTTGATTTGTCCGTCTGTTTGTCTGACAGCAGGGCCCAATTTTCATGAAACTTGGTGGAAGGGTGAATCATGGGCCAAGGAAGAATTTAGTTGGAGATCCGATAGTCTGGGCAGATGCACAGATTATGTCTCACTTTCTCAAACTTTGCGAGATAAAGCATTTGTGCTGCATTCATGTTCGAACACCCCCTCCAGTCTGAACAACTGCTCAAATGCTCTGAGCAATAAAACACAACACATCTTCTTTTTAGCTGATGTGTTGTTTCAATATTACAAATTAAAGCTCACAAACACATCGAAGTCGGAAGAACGACTTCCCAAAATAGGAAATGGGACCATCCGAGAAGCACGTGAATACAGCATTGGCCTTGGCAGAGTCTTCTTAATATTGCATGATTCTCTAAGGGAAACACATGCTTGAATTTGTCTGTTGTGTTGGTTTCAGTTGAAGTGAAACATTGAAAAAAGACAATCGGAACAGATAGAAACACTTTTGCCTTTAGAAGTTTTGGGACAAACACTTTGCAGAACCTAGTTTGTTTGAGGACTACTGAACCATTAAACCTACTTAAACGGCAATACTGCCCACCTGCACAGGCCATGTGTCACTACTCTTGCCAGTTCTAATGAAATTCAAGTTTAACACAAAGCTTTCACTGCAAACGATCTACACCGCATACCAATGATCTCTGTCAGCTCATTATTCTCTCTGTGTTCTTGTTATTCTTCACTCTCAATTATCCAGCAGAGAGGAAGATGGACTGCCCGCCGACCTTTGGAGAACGGTCACGGTAACAACTACCAATCGCCTTTTGCATTCCAAAGAGCATTAAGTTCCCAAAAGATAGAGCTGTTTATATCCATCTGCCAGGACCACCTCTGCTACAGTACTAAGCACAAGATGTGCAGTCTTACAGCAGCAGAATAAAGAGAGAATGCTCAATAAAACAAGAAGCCATTCTTTGCTTTGGGAATTCAAAGTACGAAAAATGCTACTAATTCAACCTTGTGATTATGGAAACCTTTAAAGAGTTCTCCATTTTCTCAGGAAAATCTGCTGGGCAACAAGTGACGTACTTTAAATGAACAAATGCAACAGTGCTTTAAAGGCATTTGCTGAATGGCTTTTGTATGAAATTAAGAAGTCAGAGTTGCAATGAAAACCAAATACATGGCCCTCATCAGTCCCCGGTCTTACCGCATCATTATCATCAGTAATAGTATCCCTTGCTAAAGAAACACTGGATTAGTGTACATAACATACATTTACACTACCGTGCCCTGCACTTCAAATGCCAAGGCTCGACATGTTTGAAATAGATTCACCACTGTGGCACCCGAAATGAGATGCGTGGAGGATCAAACAAAAGATAACATCGGCCTCGGCCAGGGTTTGAGTGAGCTGCGATGCATGGGAAGAGAGGAGGCGAAGGGAGAGCGCGAAAGCAGAGCAGGGTGAAGAAAAGCCTGAGGGAAAGCTTGTGGGGCTGAATATCTAGAAGTCAAAAGAGTGAGGCAGGGAGAAAACGAGTCAGCAAGAGGAGAAATGGAGTGATAGAGTAAGTATCCAGGAAGGGAGGGAGGGAGGGCAAGACGGTTGAGGTAGAGGGCAGGACAACACTGCGGGGGTGAAAGCTGGATATGAGCCAGGGTCAGCAAGGGCAGGCAAGGAGGAGGCAGGAGCTACAGCTAGCCTGATGGGGGCTTTCATTCTCTCCGTCTTTCCTTCTCTACTACCCTGTCTTGAGCTGACAGAGCTACACTGGGCAGCAAAGTGCTTTCCTCTGGGAAAGTTCCAAGGGCACACACGCACAAACACACCAATCCAGATCATTCATCCTGATTTGTGTGTTTATGTTTGCCTCGTGGATGAAAAACTCTCATGCAAGTTACTGTTAGGACATCGCTACACATGTCAAGCTTTCCGTTCAAAAATGTTACTTTTCTTTTTTTTAATCAATTGGTTCTTGATTTTGCACAGGAGTACAAAGCGACCAACAATTTTGTGAGCTGAATTGACGACTGTTGCTAGCAAATTTGATCAGCTAGCTAGCTAATGAAGCTAACATTAGCTCCACAAATTAGTTAAAATCATTGTCTCTTGCTGACCTTTAAATGTTTCCAGATAGCCAATGTGTTTGGAAAATGTCACGCCATATTTGGTAGCATTGGCGTATAAACTTCCCCAAAGCAGGACAGGGCTCCTAACGTTAACCTAAACTTTGATAGCATCCAGGACCGGCTTACACACAGTGAGGAAATAAAGCACAGTGGACTTGCTAGTCATGAACAGGTTTTTATTTCCATAAACCCCCTCAAACTAATATAACCAAGTTAAGGGTGTGTTCTTTGGGTTACTACTGTAGGTAAGCTGGTTAGCCAGACCTGCTAATGATTGAAGCTTACATTACAGGAGAAAACATTGCTCAACACATTCCTTACATTTTTGTTCATGTGTTTTTGGTTTACCTGCCGTGCCCTGTGATGGTTGCTAAAGTATGATTGCACAGGCTTAAGTAAATGGTAAATCCAAATGAACAGATTTTGCATCAGTTTAACTCTTCAGGAATTTAATGCTGACTCTCAGAAACAGCTATCAACGTGCTGTCTACACACTCTGAGCAATAAAATACAACACATTTTCTTTGTAGCATTCATGTTGTTTTTACATTACAACTTAAAGGTCATAAACACAGAAGAAAGGTTTCTCAACTCAGGAAATGGGAACATCCAAGGAGCATGTGAATGCACCATTGGCTTTTAAATTAAAAACTGAAATGCATGCTGGGTTAAATTCTTTAAAAGACAATATGTATTCCAATGTGATGAACACAGCTGTGTCCTCAGGACTTACCATGTACTCCATGTTGGAGGCAGGAGGGTGGACCTGACCCCGCAGCTTGTTGTGCAAGTCCAGGATAAGGTGCATGTCTCCCTCGCTGATGGCCCTTTTCCCTCTAGACCTGGCCTTCCACCATTCCTCATCCTTGTCCCTGTACTTGTCCAGGATGGACTCGAGTTGTGTGGAGTTGGTGAGGACCATTGCCAGGACGGTCTGGGTCAAACACAGGAACAAGCTTGCTGCTCCAACCAAGCCCGAGCAAGGAATAGACCTCTTCATGGTGGGAAGAATACCGCTGCTGAATAAAGACTACTTTTTGATATCTGCAAAACAGAGAGTGCACGTTTAAGTAGCAGAGGTCGGACCAAGTCATTGTTTTGCAAGTCACAAGTAAGTCTCAAGTCTTTGCACTCCTAGTCCCAAGTCAAGACTGACAAGACCCAAGTCCTAAACTTGGAGTTTTCGAGTCCTAAACAAACCATAATGTGCTCTTAACCAAATGTAATGCCATTTTCTGCCTGCATGCTTTGCTTACTGCAATTAGTTGTTGTTGACCACCGTGTAGTTTTTGCACACAAGCAAAATTAGTATATTTCTTTCGGACTGGCGCTCAGTAACGTAACGTTTGGATGTTGTCAGATCGGTTTAAACAAAGTGGATCTAGGGAATAAATTAGTGAACGTTAATCAATTCAGGAAATGAAGGGAAATAAATCAATTTATGGCAAACTTTTTAATCAACATATTTTTACATTTTTGGACCCGGTAAGGTATCAAGTATTTTCAACTCAAAAGGATCAAGTCCAAGGGAAGTCATGAGTCATTGGTGTTAAAGTCCAGGTTGAGTTGCAAGTCCTTTTTGATTTTGTCAAGTCAAGTATTAAGTCATCACATTTGTGACTCGGGTCCACACCTTTGTTAAGTAGAATAGTTTGAGTTTGAATTTCAGATTTATTCTTACAACATATAAGAACACAATTTAAATTATATGCAGTTGTTTAATGTGATGTTGCACCTATTCACAGCTTATTATATGGCACCTTTTAAACATAGAAGCACATTGACTCCAGGCTAAATTCACATCAGTGAACACATTAATTTTCTCCCTTCTTAGCAAGCTTACCTACTCTACAGCATCTTTATAAAATAGCTCCAAAGGCACCTTGAATCTATCCTCTGTCTCTCTTTAAATAATGCTGTAATTATAGGGGACTTCAAGCAGTCAGTCTGAGTGCATCTGCAGGTCACTGCAGATACGCACAGTAGGACCAGTGTAAACTGAGTTTTCACACGTTGTTACAGAGCACAAGATTTAGAGCGCATAATTTGGTATACAAACACATTCAATTTTAATTATTATCTTGATATTTTATTGTAATGATCTCTTCATGAACTAAACTACTCCAGCGATATTGTTTTATACAAAAAATAGGAATGTGTCTAAAGGACAAAACGTTAAATAAGGTCAGTAAAATTGTGAGTAACACAAAAACATACAGGTCTTAATTTTATAGTGCAGGTTTACCTTTAAATTTCGCGAAATGGATTAGAATATTTCCCAGGTGCAATATTCCAGATGACAGAACGCCTTGCGATTATTGCAGAGTGGCCGTTTTCCAACCCAGGGAGCCTTTAATTCCATCCATCACACACAATGAGTGCAGGCAGTCGGTACATCCACGCGGGAAGAAAGAGAAAGAAAGAGCTCAGAAATGTCTATAAGTACCTGTTGAATTCCTTGGCTGGCTCAGTGCGCTACTGGCTGCATGGGACCCCGCTTCTCATTTTGCGTTTATATGCCAAATTTGCGCTTAGCAACGCGCAACGCACGGGACCACGCCTCCACAAACCTTGTTGCTCCCACCGCCCTACCGCATCCCCTCACCATACACACACACACACACACACACACACACACACACACACACACACTGTTTGGAACTCCAGGGTTGATCTATTTGAGGAGGCACCTGATCGCACTAGAAGTGACGTGAAGGTAAACTTGTGGATGTTATTAGAGCCGCCCACTCCTGTTACAAATATTGCACATTTTGCTTTTTCCTGCGTTTTTTCTTTGACAGGAAGACACAGTCAAAGCTAGTTAATGGCAGCAGAAAATAGGCTACAGACTTAAGATACAGTGTAAATGTCAGATGAACTATGAGGCCATAAGGCCCCCTGGGAAGAAACCATAATGGCTATAAGCATTACAAAGAGTCAAGAAGCCAACTTGCAGTTATGACATTTCTTTTAGTCTCACATTGTATCACTACTCTTTCCTTGTCACAGTATGTGTTCTACCGGAACACAGTTTTCAGTCATATCCTTGTAAAAATAGTTATAATACAGTAATAATCATTTACACAAATGCATCAAACATCACCATTCATGAGCATCTGTGAGTGTTTTATTCATTTTCCTTGAGGGCTTAACTTGTCTAAGATCACATTTGGTCTTTTGCTGTGTGAGAATGGCAGCAGCCAGCAGGGTGGCCAATATTCCCCTGCGACACGACCACAAAGCACTGATTCATCTGCCTTTACATACACTAGAACATTTGTGAAAGTCTGTGAGCTGTGTGTGTGCTCTCTCTCTCTCTCTCTCTCTCTCTCTCTCTCTGCTTCCTCGACTCCAACATGACTGTCCATCAGCACAAAGAAGACAGCTTCTTTTTTTTTATTGTCATTGAGTTTCAAAGGCAAGGCAAAGTGAAGGGAAATGTATAAAAACAATGCAACTAACAGCTAACTAAAATAGGCATAACACATGTATGCAAGCAGTCGGCTCGGGCTGTATGTTACACAATAGTGTATATGACGGTGGGACATATCACACGTAGGTATTATGGCATGGCACATTTTAACCAGAAAACATAGACACTACTGGTTTATCAAAATGATCAGTAGCTTTTCCTTTCAGAGGTGAGACGAATATGTTTAAACTAATCTATTAGCACTTATTTCTTATTATGACAAAGTAAAAGTACATCCAAATTTCCCAGAGCCAAAAATGACAAAATCCTCACAAGTGAGAACATGTTTTACAAAATCGTTACTAAAATATCATGAAAGGATCCGTTTTATCGACTAATCAACTATAGTTCTGCCACTAACGTTTATTGTCATTAGAAATTAATCTGCAGATTTTTTTCTAGATGAATGATTTTGTCAGAACATTTTGAAAAATGTCCATCCCAGTTTATCAAAGTCCACTGTGTTTTGTCCCTCCAAAACCCAAACATATTCAGTCTAATATGATATAAAACAGAGAAAAGCAGGAAATCTTTATATTTGAGAGGCTGAAAACAGCACTTTATGACATTTTTGCATGAAAAATAACTTGAACAAGCAAATATTTTGGATCAACTAATTGATTAGTGGACTAATCATTTCAGCACAGATTCTACATTCTAAGTTGTGTTTACTTGCTACAAAATAAGTGATTCCTTCAATAACTGAACTAAGAAGGGCTGAAAATATGGCTTTTGTTTTAAATGGTTGACAAAAGTAAATGCAAACATCTGATTAAATGTAGACATCGCATAAACTGCCCCCAGTTGTATCTTTATTCCATTAATAATCAGGTAATGCCCACAGCTTTAAAGGATCAGTTATTGCCAGATAACATTGATATGCTTTTGATGATTATATAGTATGGTTCAAGGACACTTTCAACATTACTGATAAAGTCACTACAATATGTGTTTATACTCTTCTACAAGCATCTGCTGCCCCCTCTTGGATAAAGAATAGATTTTCAGTCAAAAACCACTTCAGCTTTCAGCAAGACATCCATGCATCAAAGACAAGAACAGTTTTCTTACAAGTGATTCATGGAGTTCTTCAACTGTCTAGCTGTTGCACTGCCATGGCAATCGGACCATGAACTCCTCATGTTGCTGCCAAATTAATGCTCTTTTAAGTGCCACCCAAAGATTGAGAAAAAGAACAAACATCCACTCTATGTGCATTCATATTTGAAACATGTGAACTATATGAATCAATTTCAGATCATTTCCCTAGTTGCTAAACTGAGACCTTATTCATAGGATTATTGGATTTGAGATCCCCTGTTCACCTAAACTAGCCTTACATATCTGACTTCCCTCTTGCCAAAAGAAACAACGTGCGGTTTATCAAATAGCCCATGATTGTTTTTGACAAGGGTATTGCTTTGTTACGTAAAAGAAGGAATCTTCCCACTGTTTCCATGTGGCTTGAATACATTTCCTCGTAAATGGCATTAGAAAAAATTATGTTAAAAGAAAAGCACATCTCTTTGATAAACTCTGCTCTCGTTTTAGGGGATAAGGTCCATGGGAGTGTTGTTGTTGTTGTGGCTTGATGACGAGATACCTTTGATATTTCTTGTATGTACTACTAATGAGTGCAAATGTGGTGTTTTATTGCACCCTCCCCTTTTTTCTTCTTTTTTCTACCATGGCTTTTATTATGACCCTTGTCTGGTGGGGAGCGTGAGGGGGGGGGATCGTCTTTGACATTTAAATTCTGTATTTTCTTCTGTAAGGCACATTTGTTAATGGAATAAGTAAGATCAGTGTGTATGATGGAATAGTGCCATTAGACTGTGCCAGTGACCCCCAAATTTGGGTTTTTACGGCCAACATTTTTGTCCTGGGGAACATGCCCCTATCACTGTTGGGTAAGCAATAATGACAACAACAAGGTTATGCATACAGTTGGTGCACCTTTGCTCTTTCCTTGCTCGGATGATGAAGTTGTGCACCTGGTGAAATGACTGCACAATACTCAGACTGTGAAAAAGAGTCAAAGACCTCACAGGGCTGAAGTTAAAATTACCCTAAATTAATAAAATGAGTTAATATAATAAATATAAAGTTGAGTAATTCAAACAAAACTTCTGTTGAGGCCATACACTATAAGCAAAAAAAAAAAGTATTTACATGCACTGTTCAATTTTGAGAGTTTGTGCTATTTTGTGTCTTCTTTCAGACTACTGGAAAGAAAACTTCTAAATACACAATTTGGTGTTCATATAACTACACATTGTCTACTTTATTTGTGCCTGTAGATTTCTCCTAGATTTACCAAAAGTTGGAATAAGACAATGCTTCATTTGTATATTTAAACATAACATTTCAGCAAACTTAATCCAATCTTAGTGTAAGTTACATTTCTTTTACCCTATTCGCATTGGGGAAGTCATGATGATCTTTTAGTTAAAACATTTACCCTATTCACCTGTAGTGTCACGCCTTAATTTGTGTACTATCTATCTACTATCTATCTATCTACTACACAAATGTATGGCTGTATTTGTTCAATGTTTTAGTTCACACACATTTTGAACATGTATGAATAAACCATTACTATCTGCGCAGTTTATCTCTCATATATGGGTCTGATTTCTTTTTCTTTCTTTGCAACTTTCAGTCAGTGTGTCAATGTGCTTTGACAAGATGAGGAACAGATCAAACATTAGTGCAAGAGGCAGGCACAGACAGACCAAATAAGGAGAAAGCAGCTAATAGAAATTAATTACAGACTTGACGTCATGATCCCACGCTGACTTTATTAATGATGTCCAGGGACAGCTGTCAGACACACACAGTAAGGTACTATTGTCGAGTTGAATCTTCTTTTCACAAAGATTGTTCGTAGTCAGATCTCTATCATCTGACAAATTCACATCAAGATGGGGAACATGCACTGCCCTCCTGAGGACGCAGCCCACCTGGCCTCTGTTGCTCGAGACATCTGCCCTTTCCCTATTTACAACCCCAGTCCTCTTTTTGCCAAAATGCTGCCCATGAACTCCTCACTTCAGCTGAGGGAACACTACAGGGCAGTGCAGTCCTCCCTGAGCCCGAATCAGCTGGAGGACTTCACACAGAGCCTGAAGACCACTTTTGGCGGGGTGGGGGTAGTGGCTTTGTCGCTTGCTGTCCTGTTTGACACTCTTGCCAGACAGGCCAAGGGAGAGTGGGTGACAGACCCAGGGCCTATTCCAGGTTTATTCATCAAAGACCAGAGAGGGTACTACCCACCGCATGTCTACACGGTCAGCGAGCACCTGAAGCTGGTACCCCACATTGCAAACAACCCCACCAGGATGATAGAGGAGACCGAGAGGTAGGTACTGTCATGTGTGTACATGGGCCCTATAAAATCAGTTTGTCACTATTGATTAAATGCATGTATTTTATGTCTATGGAGAGAAACATGTCTCAGAATGATTGTAAATGTACATACCATGATCTGCAAATATTCCACAATTTATAAATATGTATTCCTATCCAAAATTTCCTCACTCGTGACTTTTTTCATCTGGCAAAACCTTTTTTTTTTAACCACCTATTTCATATATATTTATGGATATTTAGGGATCATGATATGTGCATTTATAAATCATAATGAGATATTTTTATTTCCGTAAATGTCAGCATGTGTGATTATTTTTGTTTGTTTTTATCTCTCTAAGGTACCTCAAGCTGTTTGCAATTGATTACAACACTTACGTCCAATTGGGAGAAAACCAGACATTACCAATGAATGAAGACACCACAGAAATCAATATAATGCTGGGAAACTTTGTTGGATTCACTTTGCATTATCACCTCCAGCACATTCCAAAACGTGTCGGTTGACATGGTTGTTCTACATGAGAGAACATTAGAACCTGATGATATTACCTTTAATCTCAACTGTGACCTAGAGGCTGCTGACAAAGAATTTTTGGCTGAAGTTCAAAAATCTGACAACCGCACCCAAGAAGCTTTTGAATCCTGCAAGCCACAAAAAGGGAATACACCAAACACATGGCTACAGCATGTTGCCAAGCTAGAATTGTTAGATGTCCTATTTATACCCACGCTTGTATTGAAAGATTATGATTTTGGTAAAAGAAATACTATGAGAAAAGATTTTGATTTGAAGGCCAATGCACTTGGAAAATGCGTGTAGGAACCAATTGTATGTATTGTAACCAATTCATAAGACAAATTCATTTGAACGCAACCCACATAGTTTAATTAAATAGAACTGATATTCCATTCACTTATTGTAAGTTGCTTTGGACAAAAGCGTCAGCTAAATGAACTGTAATGTAATGCAGGAATGTATCCAAAAATTAATTAGCATTTCAGCACTTCCGGTTCTCTTGTCTCAAAGTCAATTGTATTTTTTGACTGGGTTTTTGATTAAAAGCCTGAAATAAGGTGTGTGGTTAACACAAACTTAAGATATTTTAACATTTTGTTTTAAGCCAAAAAATACGACAGTAATTCTCCCTTTCTGCATTTCTGACGACTCCACCTTCCCTTTAGCTTGGTGCTGGTGACGTGCAGACAGGCGACCGTGGTGTAGTTCGTTTATAGCTTAATGTTACCTTTTTACTCCTGGCAATTGCATTTAAGCTTCAATCAATCAAAAAAGTGCTGTTCATTTTTAAAGATTATCCTGCTGAACAAAATGTTTAAATATCAGAAACGTTTGTTTGCCACAAAGATTATTTTCTGCAATAATCCAATTTACTCTTTGTCGAGGGAAACAGTGCGATGCTAACTTCCGAGTTGGTCTACAAAAATACGTCATCCCTCTACCACTCTTTTTACCTACAGATAAATAAGACTCTGCAGATTATGATTTTACATACAAAATATAGACCAGTTTCTAAAACCTGACACATTTCTATGGGATAAACTATCAAACAGTAGCCTATCTATAGTGAATCAGTCAATCAGCATATCATATAATAAATAATAATGGTGTTACTCTGCAGCAAAATAAGAACGTTTACTTTTGTTATTTTGTTTTACTTACCTTAAATAAAGAACATTTACTTGCAAGTATTTTTCCATGGTATTGCGACATTTACTTGAGAATCTTTATAATTATATATATATTATTACAATTATAAAATGCATTCAAAACTTGGAAAATAATGAAGAAAAAAAACTGTATCTGTAAAATATGTTGTATATATGGGTGATTCTTCAACTACGGACCATTTTGTTCAATATGTTTATATTTCTACATCTTGTGTATTCAAACTTCCTGATAGTGGCTATGCTGAATTTCTTTAAATAATATACAATTGTTGTGATTTTATTAAAACAGTCAGAGGAAATCATAATTTCCATCACACCACAAAAAAATATTTTAAAAGAAAAAATATTTAATATACCTTGTGTGTGTATCTCTTGTGTGTCACACACAGAGATGGTCTAAAGTATAATTGTATTTATTTTCAGGATTTTAAAAACAACCTTTTTTTTCCATTCTTTATATGAAAAACATCTTCGAACTGCTTTGCTTAAGTCAATCAATTTCTTACATGGCACAATCATGAGTTTTCGAAAAATATGAATTAATAATACTTATAACTGCACAATTTTCCAAACTACAAAACAATTGTTATGTGATTATGTCAATTTGTATGCATTTTTGGTTCAAATATGTGTTGTGATGGGGGTGACATTGTGTGACGGAAAAGACTGCATGTGTTGGAAATGACACGTCACAAAAACATTTCTAAACAATGTTCAGTTTTATTGTCCCTGACACAAAAAAACCCACAATTTTTTAAGGGAAGAACTACATCATCTAAACTTTAACCTTTAAGCACATACAATCATTTGGCAGAAAATTGCTGAAAAGTGCTGAAACCTACAAGCAAGTTACAAATGTTGCACTTACTATTTAGCGCAACACAAAAGCTGTTTAAGTACAAGTCCCTGTTTCATTCTCTTTGGTGGTTCCTTGTCAGTGAATAGTAATTGCAGATATATTTTTGGACCTCACTCTAACACTGACAGTTTTAACCTGAGGTCTCCATCTGAACGTTAAATTTGTTGCTTTTTCTTTGGATTTGCACTTGTTTTTTAACAAAAACATCTTTGAGATTCTAACTTTAGGACTAATAATGAAACCATAGATGTATACAGCTTGAAATGTCATCCGTTTCAAAGCTAACAAATTGAAACATTTATGAAGTGAGTTGAACTTCAGAACAAAATTAAATTTAAACTCCTTTTTTTTTTTAAACTATGTTTCAAATGTTTATGTTCAAAATGAAATAAACTAAAACATTCCTGTCCTCTAAGGCTGGTTTTAATTCAATTTGAGCTAAAATGAATTCTCACAGTATTTATCTGTGAAACTTGCATACAGTATATATCAAGTCTGCCTCTATTCATCATGGTCAAGAACAGAGCGCATGTCTGCCCAAACTGCAGGATCCAACATCACATGTCGCTTTGTAACTGGCTGAGGCTCTGGGACCAGTCTGAGAACATCTTCTGTCCGATACCAGAGCACATCATCGCTCATTGGCCAGAAAAACCTGTTTTTGCCAACACGACTCATTGTTTTTACCAAAGCACAGTTGTCAGAGCCAACATCCTGTATAATGCCTGGGTAAGGCTCCCCATCATATCTGACCACACACCACTTTCCAATTAGACCCTCATGAAGGTCTGCAACGGACTGAACTTTGGTGGTAGGTGTGCTTGTGGATGTGGTTTTTGAAGGAGTTTCAGTTTCACCTGTTTCCTCCATGTATACCGTTTGGAGACCAAAACATTTGCAAACATGGGGCTCTGAACAAAAGTTTGCACAGAATTCGCCAAGAGATCTCTCCTGGTCTTGTAGAGACAATCTAGGAGCATAATGCAGTGAAATTACACACGGCACAGAGGAAAACAAAATGAAAGTGTTTTACACTCATAAACCATGTTTGCATAACAAAGCCTGTGGGTGTGGTGGAAAACGTTGACCTGATGTATCTGCATTGTTCCTCAGATAGTCTGCAGGCCATCAGGAAGAAAACTGTCCATTTCCTCAATCTCCTTCTCAGTGACATACATCAGCTTCACAGTAGATGACTGTTTTGAAAGCTGCTCATACAGCACTTTTCCATTTGGAAGATCAGTGCCGTTTACTACTAGTGAGTCAGCCTTCCATTTAACTGCTGCACCAATTCCATCAGCCGGGCCTTTTCCATGTCCTGCCTCCAGAAAGCTCCATGTGATCCTCTGAAATCCCATTTGAAAGGGGATTTTGCTCAAGAAGAAGAAGTTTTTCTTGGATCTGTATTGTGTGGTAGGCCCATCACTGATTACATGCAGCATTGTGGCTGTTGGGTTCAGCTCTTTGAGGTAAGGAAACACTGTGTTGAGATGAGCCCAGATAGCTGATGGGTCATGGCGCATTGAGGAGCTAATAGAACAGACCAACACCACCCCATTTTTGGTGTTAGCCACACCTGTATGGAGAGTGGCTTGTTGGTGGGAATCACCAAAATGGACTGCTTGCATCTCATTCCCATATTTACACATATAAGTCTCCGCAAAATCAATTTGCAAGATAATAGCATCCTCTCCTAAATGCTGCTTCAGGGTTCTGAGAGCTGAATACTGATGTTGTAGATGTGTTTTCCCATCTTTTTCTTAAGTAGGTCAGAAAAATCATTCAGCAGTGTATGTAGAGTCCCATGGACTTTTTCCTTTGCTGTGAAGTGAACTTTAAACTTTTCTTCTGTTCCATCCTTTTTCTTCTTCTCCCTCTCCTCAACCTTGCTTCTCCATTCAAACCACCAGGTTTGCTCTCCTATATCAAAAGCAGAAGTTTGCAGTTCATTATCATTACAGTCAGGGCACTCCCTGTACATGCACTCTTTTATTGCATTTGTGCATGCCAAAGACTCAGTAAGGTCATTGAGTTTGGCACATTTAATCACTTTGTGATAAAACAGCCTGTCTGCCATAAACTGGAGATTTGCATGTATTTTACAGAGGCATGTGTCTCTGTCCCTGATTGTTGGTTTTACAATCCAGATTGCTTTTTGCAAAACTCGCTGTACGAGACTGTTACTTCAGGATTCTCCATCAGAAACTTCTTGTGCAGCGCTCCTCTTGTTTCAACCAGAAAGTGCTTTTGCATTGTTTTCTTATTCTTTGTAATTGTCTCCATCTTTCCTGTTGTTGTCCTACTGTTGTCATCACGCTCAATAAATGTTGTTATTTTTTCTTCCACTTCTTTGCTGATTTTGTTGGATTGCATCTTACGGATGTATCGAAGTTTGGTGGCCCTCATCATGTTTTCCCTCCACAGCTTAGGTGAGAACCCAAACTCCTTTTTAGCGAAGCTGACCGTGCGGTATTTTTTCAAAAGCCTACCAGACAACAACTTTGGCGATCAATTGCCGATCTTTAGCAGCGTGCATATTTTGATATTTATATTTTATTTGGGAAATAATTGTGTTGTGAAACAGCAGAGTTCTTCTTAAATCTTTTGTTCCTTGTCTCATCTGTTGTTTGGTTTTGAGCTTCGGTGAATCGACCATCACCATTTCATTCTTAAGTCGGTGACATCTTTTCTTGTACTTCTCAACCTTCTTTAAGTCATCTTCCAGCTTTGCATTTGTTGCATGAAGATCTCTACAGACCTTCGCCCTTGCCTTCGCAACCTTTTCTTCCTCTTCTTCTCTGTGTGTGGTTTTCAGGTGCCGGCAACTGAGATGTTTCAGGTGGCTCAGAGGAGCTGGAGTTGTCAAGTGAGACATGATCTGGGTCAACAAGAATGTCTTCTGGTGACTGTGGTGGGGTTGTTCCAGTCATAAATCTCTCTACTACAGCTACTCTTTTCAACTTCCTGCGTCTGTTTCGTTGACATGTTCGCCATTGTCTCCTAGTTTTTCTTTGCTCTCTCTTGGACAATTCTGACACAGATTTAACGACACCTCGTTCCTTTTTTTTCAGGTATCTTTCTCTGTCTTTCCTGAGGGACTCCTGGTATTTAACCTGGTCTGATTTAATCCTTTCTCTGTAAGCGTTTGATCTCTCTGATGTGGTCTTGCGTGCCATCTTAAAGAACAAGAGAAGGTGTCAACACCAGCATTGGCATTTATTTTTTTACTGTGTTGCCATACAGTATGAAACAATTAAGTGTTTTGTTTAATTGTTTAATTTAATATACATTATTTTTCACTGATATAAGCCATAACACTCAAATTGTCATTTCCGTTACAATATGTCTTTTCCATCACAATAATAAAAGTGATGGAAATTACTGTTGTGGAAATGACGTTTTGTCACATTTTAAAAAAACATCTCATGATGTGTTAGCATGATAACGTATTCTTTAGAGCTAGCAAAAAATACTAAATGTTGGTTTTCTTATTATTTCTACATTTAAATGATATATGAGCTAGTTGGAAATGACAGCCAATAAACATATTTTCAATTTACCAAATATTGACCTTGATTTTATCTTATATCAGTTCCCTTCATGGAGCTGTCTTTGTGCTGCAGCCATGTGCTCTCATATCACATGACTATGGCTGTGATCACCAAGTTTAAAAACTTTATAAAAAACTCACCAAATTCACATTTTGCATGGAATGATGGAAATGGCAGGGACCCCAAGGGACAGGTGTACTTTTTATAAAAAAAGACATGAAATACTAATATATCTTACAACACATGATACATTTAATTAAAATTGCCATTTATGTATCATTTACACATACAATTAATATTAGGTCAATATTAAATTCAAAACTTAGCAGGTTTGAATATCCAAAATCAGGCCCAGGGACAAGTGATATACAGCAAGAACAACACATAAAAGGTCACTTTTTATGTAATAAAAATAATGACTGGTCTATGATTTAATTTTTGTATGTTCCTTTTGGTGTTAAGTGAGTGTCACAAAAACAAAAAATAGGAAATGTGTTTTAGTTTTTCTTATTTCTGCCAGGGACACAAAAATGACGATAGTTGAAGAATCACCCATATATACATGGATAAGCCTATATATAATATATATAGTGAACTTCTGTGATGATGCGCGAACTCAAACACATGCACACACTCGGCCCAGTTTAGACGGGCGCAGTTTTGTCAGTGGCCGTATATCTTCCGAGAGGATTAATGCATCCTAAAGGTGGAGCAAAACATTGTGAAGGTTTGTGGCGGGCGGGACGGGAGAGTAATCCTTTGAGCTCTCGGGGAGACTGAGAGAGAGGGATGGAAATATCGAACTCTTTGCTCTCGGATTTGGCGAGTAACTGATGGGCTGAAGGACATTTCCCCCCCCCAAAAAGGGACGTTTGGTCAAGACTATTTAATGGCAATATTTGAGACAGAGCTGCTTATCCTCAGGGAACAGAAATGGTGCACACACTTCTGCTGCCCATCGGTAAGTTTATATGTTTCAAAACCTTTTTGTCCACCCATCACATTTTGTGACATTAGTCATAGGTTTATAATCCTGTAGCCCATATTGCAACAATATTATGGTGTGCTGTCACTGCTCTGTGTTTTATAAACTTTGTGTTTTTAAAAAGAAGAAGAAGCACATTTCTGACAAATTGCAACAAAATCTAAATCTTTAATCTCTTCTCTCAGCTTTAGCAGCAAGTCTCATCTCACCTGAGCTGTCAGGTTCCTCAGCTACTAAAACAAAAACTCAAGGTATCATCCTGACACACTGTTCATTCTTCATTGTTAACCATTCTTATACTATTTTTCTGTTATAACCCATCAATAGAAAGCAGTGCTAAAATATATATATATATATATATATATATATATATATATATATATATATATATATATATATATATATATATATATATGTAGCTCTTAAATTATATTTATTAAGATTTATTAAACATTTATTTTTTTATTTTGTGAGCAAAAGAATTAAACAGTGTAAAGTAGTGCTTACCTTGAAAACCAAGATGACTGAAATGTGGTTCAGATTAGCGCTAACACAATTGGGTTTATAGATTAGTTTGACAAACAGAAAATGAATGGGCATCCATTTTGACTTAACTGTTTTAGTCATTTTAAATGTTTTTGTAAATTAAATATGATTGTTTAAATGAATTACAATGTCTCACACAAAGCGATAATATCCAGTAACACATCAAATCAGATCAAACCTTAACCTAACCCTACTGATTTGTGTTTGTTATTTTTTTGGAACCAGAAGTCACACGAGAGGGTGGAGCAAAGTACAACCAAACACACAACAAAAATGTTACAATGAACTTTCATGAACTGAAGACACACCGAGAAAGGATTAATGTTTTAAAACGAAAACACTGAAATCCCCCACACCGGACAATACATTGGTAGTGACCTGTCAATCACAAGGTAGCCCCAGCTCCGCCCTAAAGCATACGCTGCTTTCTAGTGCATCCAGTTTACTCTTAATGTGACCATAATTGACTAAATGAACATGCTTGAAACTAGTGATTGAAAATCAATAGGAAAATGTAAAATAGGGTAATTTCCTCATAGACTTCAATACAATCTGATTTTTTTTGCAACCAGTGGAGTTGCCCCCTGCTGGCCATTACAAGGATTGTGGGTTTAATTCACTTTGGCTTCACTTTTCACTTGTTTTGCTTGACTGTACACACTAAAACATGTAATTCAATTCACACAACAAACAATCCACATACCCAATTGCATTGTACGACATTTAAAATAAATAAATTATAAATACAAACAGTATCAAACTAGGGGTGTGCTGAACACTTTCATCTGCCTGTCTATCTGTCTGTACACTGTCATCCTGTGTTTCCAGTGAAGAACAACTCTGGTGTGACACCAGCTGGACAGTGTGGGACCTGGGTAAAGGAGCCTGAGGGAGGGTATTTCACCTCACCCAACTACCCTGAGAAATACCCGCCCGAGAGGGAATGTGTCTATATTATAGAAGGTGAAGCTTTCATCTTTGTCTTTTTAGCCTCACTTTCCACCCGTCCGGCTTTTATCTCACCTGTTCATCAACCTCTCTTTTTGCTCCAGCCTCTCCCAGACAATGCATCGAGTTGTTCTTCGACGATGACAAATATTCCATAGAGCCATCCTGGGAGTGTAAGTTCGACCACATCGAGGTCCGCGATGGGCCCTTTGTTTTTTCTCCCATCCTTGGTCGCTACTGTGGGCAGGAAAGCCCAACATATGTCCGCTCCAGTGGGAGGTACCTGTACATCAAGTTTGTGGCTGATGGTGAACTGGAGTCCACCGGTTTCTCTGCCCGGTATAACTTCACACAAGGTGAGTGATGGACGATGAGGTAAACAGTGGGATTGAATGTTCCTGCTACAAAAGAACTACCAGGAATGCATGCTTAGACGTATTTAATGGTACATTCAGAGCGTTGCCAGGTGATGTTGTATTGCATTGCGGTAAAAGTGATGCAAGGTTTAACTTTTTCTCAGAGGCCTATCTATTGGCACCTGTGCTGATTTTACACAGTGGTCTCATCGAAATATTTTCAACTGTGTTTTTTTTTGCACACTTGTCATTTTTAACACAATCTTAAAGGAATAATAGTTAGCACTGACAGCTAGTGTTTTAAATGGACTCTGCAGGCCAAACTGAAACATTGGAGAGAGTTGTCTCCCCCCGCCCCTTCTCCCTAGATTCGAAGCTCACGTGGGTTGCCAGGTTGAGGACTCTGAACCGACACAAGCGCAAGACAAGCACAACATTATACTTACTTATGCTTTGAAAATGGTAATTCAAAATATCAGTGGTGAATAATTTCCTAAATATTTATACTATAATAAATCAAATAAAAAAATGTAAACTTAAGTTCGATAAATCACATATTCAATATTCATATTTCCAATTTTCAACTGCCATAAACTGTCAACTGCTGCAACAATCGGTACAAACCCAAACACGTTCACGATTAAGTATGTTCAGTTAAGTTTATTGCTGGTTACGGGGTACTTGGCTGAAAAAATATATAAAAGGGGGTACGTTATTGAAAAACATCTGAGAACCACTGAGCTAATGTATACGTTTGCAATTTATTAATTGTTTGCACATTTTAAACCAGCTCCTGTGGATTTTTTATAACTGTCAATGTTAGCTAAATACATGGCTGGCTGTGTCAACAGTAATTAAAGCTAAGCCCAAAGCCCACTGCTCCCAAAAAATAGAATCTGATGTTTGATTAAGAGGCTAGACCTATAAACTATTTTGTGCTATTGTAAAGAATTGTATCATGAACTCATTGGTTGTGCAGATGTGAATAGTGATGACAACAAAAATAGTCACATCCAAAAAGCATGGTTAACGAGACGGGGTCCGTTTTTGGGTTGCAGACATTACCATAGACCCCTAAAACTGAAATAAACCACTAAATTCCTCATGGTTTGTCATTTAATCTGTATATTTATGCCATCACCAACGTTTCCATACACATCTCTCACTATTATTGCAATACAATTCAATAAATTCATCATCAAAGTTTAATCAAAACATAATACCCCTAATGGGGCATGAAGCTGCATTGTTTGAGCTAGGTGTACATAATTAACTAGCTGGCTACATAGACCGCCTGTGTGTTCAAAATGTCATACTAACTCAATCAATCAGTGAGCCATTACCAACAGACTGTTCACACTGAAGTACACTCAAGCAAGACTGCATCGCATGAGTTTGAATAGTACTTTAGCCACAATTAATAAACTCCTTTTACTATGCATTCATACTTCATACTACCCTGCATTCAACCCTGACCCAGTCCAGAAAGTCCAAATTAAATGATTAAATATATTGTTTGTCCGTGCCCTCTACAGCAATGCACAGAAGTGTTTTCTAATCTGACGCCCTTTTCAGAAGGATGACATAATTTGTCTGTGCCCTCCAATACTGTCACTGTGGAAAAATAAATCAGTTTTATGATGTGACAATGCTATGGTTAATGTTTGGTTAGGATTAAGCACAAAAATGACTTACTTTCAGGGAAGTCTCACATGTCATTTTGAACACAATCTTAAAGGAATAATATTTAGCACTGACAGCTAGTGTTTGGCCTGCAGAGTCCATTTCAAACACTAGCTGTCAGTGCTAAATATTATTAGCTTTATTTACCTTTAAGATTGTCATGCGACATGTGAGACTTCCCTGAAAGTAACAAAGTCATTTTAATTTATATATGAAGCGACGGTGCCCTTGCAAAATAGATTGCACAGATAGTGGAAGGGGAAAAGAATGCTGGCTGAACTAGGCGGCAAATGGCAGACTTATAACCAGTCTGCATCCAGTTGTACTAGGTTCAGGGAAACATCATGGTTTGGGCTAAAATGACTTTTTGATTTAGATTAAAATTATTTCTTTGGAGGACATCTCCCTAGTCAGTTCCTTTTGGGACCGTGGCAAAAAATACCGTATTTTATTTAGTTTATTTATTTAGTTTTGCATTTCTGCTATATCGTTGTTCTTATATCATAACAGCTGGCGTTCTGTCAGGCTGGCCGGGTTAATGTTTAGAGTATTACTACAGCTCTAAGCCTTCGACTCCTTACTTGGCACTCTCTCCCGATCGACCACCCTGCTGTGAGTTTGACATTGTTGGCTGCTACATGCCAAAACTGGCTTCCTCTTTTACACAGTTCCTCCCTTTTTGTCCAATTGAAACACACATTGACACACATTTGCATGGACACTGGACACTTACTCTGTAATCCTTAAATTGCATTTAAGGATATGGGACAGTGTATATTATGCTATTTTTTAATTGTGCATGTGATGTCAACAAAGTATTACATATTGCAACTTTAATAGTGGTCTGGTGGCATGCTGCTGGGTTTGTACTCTCATTTCCATTTGTAGTGCAGGCACACCAGCTGCAGCTGATGAGGCAAGAGGAGGGGAGCATTTATTCACACACAGACACTTGTTTCCTCTGTCACACACACACACACACACACACACACACACACACACACACACACACACACACACACACACACACACACACACACACACAGTTAATGAAAGCTTGTCTTCAGGGGAATACAGCTTGTCAGCGCTGAGCCGCAGTAGCAGCTTAAGGGAGTCCAAGGCAGAGGCTTCATTAACAGCAGATTTTATAGGCCACCTACACTGACAGGGGTGGGGGGGGGCAAAGATTAGTCTTCATCCCTCTGTCCATCCAGCCATCCCACTACTGTTCTTTCTTTCTTTCTTTCTTTCTTTCGAGCCTATGTACGTTATTTTTATATTCCACAAGGCATGTTCCAGTCTTAAACTTTAGTCCTGTGAGTCTGTCTCCCACTCAACTTTTTTAAGTTGCTGAAGTTGTTTGCCTGTGCATGTCGGGATTCAGTGCTACTTTGACAGTGTAAACATCAGAAACGCGTTCTTTAATGTTCGGTAAAACGTTAATTTTACCTTCAAGTGTTAACAACTCAAGCATACTAAAGCCCTTATATTTTCTGAAACTGAAAGGCTTGAGCAAGTAGTAAGTTCCCTTTAAAAAAATAAAAGCATCTCCTAAAAACATGAACTATCCCTTTAAGAAGATACTTTTCATTATTGGCAGATCAGGAGAAGCTGTTTACTGTCTGTTTACATCCAATTTAATCAGTCTCCCTTGCCAAATGTTAATCTCCTGTCTAATTCTGCTCATCACTGGTGGCAGGAGAGAATTAATTTACCCACATGCACAACTGCTTACACACATCTTTTTTAAAACCTTCTGTATTTTGAAAGGGTGAATGGATACTGCATTGACTGAGACTTTAATGCTGTATCTATTTAAGCATGTTAGCCCCATATAAAGTGTTTTGGGGGATTTTGTATGCCGTTTTGAGCAATGTGAAAGAGCATGAATGAGCACATTCTGAATTTTCACACTCCAGAAAAATGACTCACCAACACTAATTGTTATTATGTTACTATGAAAGTTAATATGTTGTGCGCGCAAGATAAGAATAATATCACATCTTCCAGTCTTCAGGGGGCTCTGCAAATTATAGCTAAATGTATTCAATGTTTATAGTTTGCGCATTATAGACACACTTTGCAACTTTTACTCAATGCTAATATTGCTTACACTTTAGCAGAGACTCTATTGTTATTGCACGTTTCCTCTTGTTTATGCTGACTTTTGTGAGTGTGCAAGTAATGAAGCCAAAGTTAAAGGTGCCCTGTGGAGTTTTTCTTAAAAAACAAGTTATGTTTAAATTCAGTCCTAATGAACGAGGGAGGCAAACTAAACTCCACAGAATACCTTTAATGATTGTTTTTTATGTATGCAGCCTCATTCCATGAATTAATCAAATTAACGTTGTGGCTATAAACAATGCATCACATGATTACTTGTGTGTGAAAGAAAAAAGATTTTGTGAGTTAGGAACCCTCCTTGTAGTGATAAACTCACAAAATCTTTTTTCTTTCACACACAAGTAATCATGTGATTCATTGTTTGTAGCCACTTTGAATCAACTTTTGGATCTGGTTCAGCCTCACTGCTCTCATGAGCGACATTCTTAGCCACAGCATGAGGCTTTCTTAACTTACATTCATCAGGTGGACACAAACCCTACAACAAATGAGTGCTCGTACTTGCTGGACGTGTATATAGTTAAGCATTTTGCTAATAAATTAGCCATAAAAGAAAGGAAAATAATAACTGAATGTCACCAAGTATAGTCACAACAACTGTTATTGTAGGTTTAAATAAATTGTCATACATTTTCAATAAACATAGTACATTTCTTAAAGGGTGGATGCTCGAAAAACTTCACCCTTCATATTTAGTGCACGCACAGAGATTCTGGGACAAGATTGTACATTTTTTAGATCGTAAATTCATCTGTTTGTTGTTCACACAATCTGATATGATTCAGTATTAGTTACGTATATATTTTGTATTCATTTTCAATGTTCTTGTTTGTGCCACATACTGTACCTTCGAGCTGAATAATATTGAGGGAGGATTTATATAAACCATCCTATATCTCGCCTTTATCTCATCTTCACAATTATTGGGTATAAAGCCTCTGGGAATGCATTGTTGCAACACACACACACACACACACACACACACACACACACACACACACACACACACACACACACACACACACACACACACAGGAATGAATGTGAATAATCTGCACAAGCCTGAGGCAGAGGCAGGGGTAAGAAACATGAGAGGATTATTAAGAGTCCTTGTTGATTTGAGCTTCAGTGGAGTCCATCACCTGCTCTTCTTACATCATAGCTATTGACCAATGCGTTGGTACTATTGATAAAAACATTTTAACATTTGGGAATTTATGGTTTTAAAATAAACTCACTCTCTTCAAATAAAAAACCTCTTGATGTGGTGTCAATTGTAGTTGTATTATTTTGTATTTTATTGAGATTCTTTGAAGTTTCCATTACACAATATCAAACTGCGTACTTCCAGAAAATAAATAAATAAATAAAAGAAGTGACCAGGTTGTCACTGCTGGTGGGGCATAATCTGTCCTGAACTAAACCAATATATCTGGGTTTGTAATCCACCTAGCAAGTAGATTCATCAGCACAAAGGTTTAGAACAATTTCTCTTCCCGTCCTGAGGCTAAGTGTATGTTTTTCTTTTTTGATGAAGGGCATCAGGGGAGTTTTAAATGAGGGCAGCGGGAATGTGCTGGTACATAGATTATGTAAACCTCTGCCAGCTGTATTTTGTTTTGCAATATGTCTTTAATATTATCAGTTTGATTCTGTGGATTTATTTTTTTGGACTAAATTTGTTTTTCTCTATTCCTAGACAATATTTGTAGAAGTGAATATTGCATGCATACATACAAACACATCTGTGCAACGTGTACACACATGAGATAACAAATGGATGGATTATATCTGCATTAATCCTTCTCAACCAGGTGTACTTGTACTAGGGGTAAATAATTTGACAGACAAATATGTCCAGATATGTGCATGGTTAGTGGACATGTTACGGGTCCCAAAGTTGGTACCACAGCAACAATAAATGATTCTTTAAAATACAGAGTGCAGCAGCAATGAAGACACGGAGCATTCAGTTCGTCATCCAGATTGCTTCTGAGGAGGGGGCGGAGATTCCCCACCTAAGACAACCCGGAGCGCAACTGCTCAACGGTGTCAACAGTTCCACCTTAGTGCTGCTTGCATTCAACATCTCTCCATAATACATATGGAAAAGTAAAATGACGTGTTTGTCACCTACAATAATAGAAATAATATTAGACCTGGATATTTTACTAAATTAAATAAACACTGTTTTGGGGTGGGCCACACACACTTAACCACACAAATAAATACTAATTTGGAACTCTATGAACAATGTGAAAAGCTCTTTCCATATGTGTAGAGTACACGTTTGTAATTGTTTAATTGTGGCCCCTAACTGTCGGTTCACTTGAGTAAATGTTTCAAAACATTTCTTTGTTTCTAAAAGTATGATGTTCTGCTTTTAGATCCAGAGTTCACAGGGCTTGGGGAACTGCCAGCTCTGCCATGTAAGTATTTAACTTATGTTATTAAGTCACAACATCATATTAGACCTTTAATAGATTTTATATGTTTGAATCTGAAGGGATAATATTCAAGCAAACTCTCTCCACAACTAGAATTACTTTAACACAAAGATGTTGTTATCCACAGTTTGTGAGTTTGAGATGGTAGGTCCGGAGGGCTTTGTAGAATCCACCCAGATCACCGTGGAGGGCCGGGCGCTGCAAACTGAGGCTGTAGACTGCAGGTGGTACATCAAGGCTCCACCAAAAGCCAGGGTCTGTATATGTCTGTACAACTGTTTGTCTTGTTATCTGCTGGTGGTTACATGTAGCAGTTTGCCTTTTGTGGTTTATCCTTATTAAAAAATGAATTTGACTTTCCCATTCAGTTTTAGCACTTCTGCTAATGTTAGCTAAAATGCTGCCAAAAGTGTTAGCATAAGCCATTAAGCTAATGATTTAACCGGATTAATTTTGATGTCACTGTTTTAATATTACAGAATGAGTATAGGTCAATTTGCCGTTACATAAAAAATGGTGGTATATTCCTTTAAAGCAGTAGATATAAAAACTTTCGTTTTCGTTCCCACAGATCTATATGCGTTTCCTGGAGTATGAGATGCACAACTCGAACGAGTGCAAACGTAACTTTGTTGCCATCTACGACGGCAGCAGTTCGGTTGAGCACCTGAAGAATAAGTTCTGCTCCACGGTGGCCAACGATGTCATGCTGGTGTCCTCTTTGGGCGTGGTCAGACTGTGGGCAGATGAGGGAAGCAGGAAGAGCAAATTCAGGATCCTCTTTACAACTTTCCATGAGCGTGAGTGAATCCATGTATCTGCAAGCTCCCTTTTTACAGATCTATGTGTGAGACTAGGAGTCCCAACAATGAAATGATAGCTTCTCCAGAGGCCTTTTGGGTACTTCTCTAAATATTAGTTGGGAGTAGGGTTGGGCGAAGGGCCGATAGACAATGCAACTGCTCATTGTCGATGGCTGCCGGTTGAAGCCATAAAAAATGTATCAATTAAATGATAGTTTGAACACAATACAATGAATCAAATACTAATTGGACTGTGAAAAGGTTTTTTTTATAGTTATTTGTTTTAGTTTTAAAGCAAACTCTGCTTTCATCAACCATGCTTCAGCAAGAAAATATTTGATGAAACTTATGTTACCTGTCCAGCACCAAATGGCGGACAGACAAAGTTACCAACTAGCTGGTGAACATAACGGAGCATTTAGCTGCTGAAGAGTCATTATTTATTATTTGCCTCAGGACATGACGGAGACCAAAGCAGAGTTAAAAGTGGGCAGAAACTGCCACGACTTCAAATGAATGTGGCTCAGTTTCTGCAGCATGTGTAAATTACTAGACATTGCTCAGTAACACGATCATCATAACAACTTTATAAGGTGATAATGTGTCAATGTTGTGTTTTCATCTTGTTGCCCTGCCTCCAAGTGGCCAAGCAAAAAATTAAAGACAAAAAACTATAATTAGAAAATGTCTTACTTATGTTAACAATCCCAGTGTGGTAAACGGCAATGTGCACTTCTGCACAAGGATGAAATATTACATTACATTCCAGAATGGACAGCAGGTACCAATGGCATGACTCTTGCCTTTTGCTTTTTCAGCTCCATGTGAAGGAGAAACTTTCTTTTGCCATAGCAACATGTGCATCAACCAGACTCTGGTCTGCAACGGGATCCAGAACTGTGTTTACCCATGGGACGAGAATCATTGCAAAGGTACCCTGACACAGACTGAGAAAGCAGCCGTATGTTAACCATGGCTGATCATAAAGTCATTCTTTTCTATGTTATCTCCCTAACTAGAAAAGAGGAAAGCCAGTATCCTGGACACACTGGACAGCACTAACCTCGCTATCATCGGAGTTACCTGTGGCCTGGTACTCATCCTGCTCATCATATCTGTCATCATCCAGGTCAAACAGCCTCGCAAGAAATACATCATCCGCAGGTAAAGTTTCATTCTTACAGTACATCTCCTGGATGTGTAAATAGCCAACATTTTGCTAACGAGTTTAGAGTCATGTTTATGTCATGGCTGTATTTGTAACTTGTTACACTGTCCCCAAGAAGCAAAAAGCAAACAAACTCAAAAACAACATTATGCAGCTTTAAATTTACAAAAACGTATTTGATAACTTGCAGACAAGGGCTTGACCTCAACCTACTGGTGCCAGTGTAACCACTTCATAAATGAAATGCAATACGGCCAATTCGCTTATTAGTCAGAACATTTTGAAAGCTTTCTATTTCGAGGAGCAGGTTTATGGCTGGATTCCATGAACTGATTTATGGATTGATTAAAAATTCTGAAATAAACTGTACAAAACATGAATTTTGAACCTGGCATTTAAAATTAGCACATATTTAATTAAATAATTCCTCATTTGCATATTTAAACATAACATAGAAAAGAAAACTTGTACTTTTTACCCTATTCACCTGTAATGTCTCCCGTTTATAACAAGGCTGTGTGTGTGTGTGTGTGTGTGTGTGTGTGTGTGTGTGTGTGTGTGTGTGTGTGTGTGTGTGGTGTGTGTTTTCTTTCCTCTACTTATCCACAGAGATGACTTTGACCCTGCCTTCCTCCATCCTGGTTTTGATCCTCCTCACTATGAGCTCTGCACTCTGCGCCGTTCCCCATCCAGCGACCTGAACGATGCAGCCATGGCCGAGGACTATGAGAAATTCCACAAGCTCCGCCGCTCCTCCTCCAAATGCATCCGCGACCACCATTGTGGCTCTTTCCCAGGGAGCATGCACGGCAGTGTCCGCGGTAGCCGCAGCAACCTGAGCATGAGAGACGCCACCATCGCTGCCGACGGGGGTGGTTTCGGGCTGCCTCCGGTGATGGTGAGCCAACAGTCACCGCGTCTCTCCCACCACACCACACCAGCAGGTCGAAGGAGCATCCTGGTGATGAAGCATAGCTATTCTCAGGATGGGGCAGAGGGGTACAGGGCGGAGGAGGAGGAGGATTTGATGATGGATGATGGTCCCAACACCAGCCAGCACCGCATGCACCACCATCAGATCCACCATGGCACGTCAGGGCTGGACCACACTGTCCACCGTACACTGTCTAATGACTTCTAATCCAATGCCAAATGGAAATTAAGAAAATGGTAAAAAAAAAAAAAAAAGAAGAAAAAAAAAGAGAGCATCAATATCAAGCATAAATTTATAGAAATTATTGCTGATCTTTACATCTTTTGTTAATGTTTTTTAATCTTATACTCCAAATTAAATAGAGGTGTTGTAGCACTTTCTATGACCCCCATGTTTGTAATGCAATATGAACATACTTTTAATGCACTATAATCTGCCTATAGCACTATATAGTCATAATAGTTGTAGTTATAAGCACTTTAAATATTTAGAATGCTTTATAACAATAATCATAACACATTATAAAGTATTTTATAATGACTTATAAGGTGAAATATTATAATACTTATAATGCAATATAAGTATGTTTACAATTTATAGACATGGCCGTGCTAGAAAGTGGTACCGGAGGTTTAACATTGTATGCAACACGCCTAGAGTAGACTAGAGCGTGTGAAACACACACTAGTAGTTATAATAAAAATACTCCTCCGCCAAAGAGTTTAGAAGCGACTGTACATCTTGGATAGTTGACTGCTGTGTAATGTGAGTGTGCATGTGAGTGGCAGTGAAATAAACTGTCAGGATTGACAGGAACAGAAAGAAGGATTTATATCCACACATACTGAGATCATTTAATTCCCACCCATTCTAATGCCTCACTACAGTTTCTTATTTTCCTTGTTTGTTTCCTTGTTTCATCTCTGGTGTAGAACATATGAAAGACTGCATCATATTTGAGATTATTTTATGAATTAAAGATGTGTCATAGTGTTTCCTATATTTGGACATTATTGCACCATCAAAGCAAGAACAAAGTCTCAACTCTTAGGTTAGCCATTTTCCTCAAACAAACAATGTTTTTGTGTTGAGCAAAGGTCCAGAATCAAATAGGAAAATACAGTTTTATCAGGGACGGCAAATAATGGAGACATACTAGTCATACCAGTGAAGTCAGCACTCAAAGAAACATGTTGCAAAATACTGTTTTACAAATATGATACCCAGTGGGCTACTGAAATGTGTATGTTCTGTTGCTGTGACAATTTATATATTATTTATGTTTGTTTGGGAGTATTTATTGTTGCTTATTTGTGTGTATCAGTTTTTCAATTTAGTTTGTCCCGTTTATTTCTGGGTTGTTTATCCCTGGCTATCTCTATTTATTTATTTCATTAAACATCTTCTTTTTCCTTTACTCTGCATGGCCCCATGGTATTGTCATGCAATGTGTGCGTGTGCATTTATTTGTACTCTGTTTTAAATTAGTTCTATTTACGGCACTCACGTGGGAACGAAATCAAAGAGGAACCTACGTGCGCTTATCGTTGTCATCCTGTCGGACTTGTAAGACTGATGCACAGGTCATTTTTTGAATGGTAGAATAACAGGACTTTCTCTGTAGCTCATTCTCTGATTTATACTAATTTGCTTTGCACTTCTGATTTAGCACAATGAGCAGGTGCGATTTGAATAATATATATTTTATTCATGACATTTGCATTGGGTAGCTAGCATGATCAGCTAACCTATAGCAGAGTCCCAGCTGTCATTCATGCAGTTCAAGTTCAGCTACAGTTACGTATTTATAACAAGCAGCGTTTCCGTTAAAGCAACATGTCACAAGAGGAGCTTTTTCTGGACTCAGGCAGCGGCAGGACAGTTACAGAGTGATGTGACGAAGAAAAAGAGCAGAAGTCTCCTCGGTCTCGTCGTAACGGGGGTGCTGGGAGGGTCGCTGGTCGCCCTGTACGCAGTGACTGCTCCGTTTCTCGCTCCTGCCCTGAGAAAAGTCTGCCTCCCGTTCGTCCCAGCGACCACAACTCAGGTGGAGAATGTCCTCCGGGTGCTGCGAGCCAGATCGGGCACCCTTGTGGACATTGGGAGCGGAGACGGAAGGATAGTACGTGCTGTATATTTTTACCCTGTGTTATACCAGAGACAAAGTGAGATTAAGTCATCATAGATGATTATGCTGATTATATCAGTAAACTGAGTCTGAGTGTCAGGGTCCCCCTGGCCTTTAGGGCATTCAAATAGAATAGACGGAGACCAAAACAACTACAATCATTCATCTGTCATTAAATGTCTTGTTTGTTAGTCCAAAACCCAAAGATACTTAGTTTAATATGATATAAAACAAAGAAAAGCAGGAATATGCATATTCAAGAGTGAGAACAGCATTTTCAGCGAGTTTGCATTCAAATGACATATTTTTGGAATATCTTGCCTCCATTTCTTACCAAGCATGCATTTTCGGATTTGTTGTTTTCGCTTTAACAACCCATGAAATCTTCCTATGTAAAAACAAAAAAAAGCCACTACTTACACACATTCCAAGTTCAGCAATGGGACACCTAAGGGGGGGAAATATTTCAGTACTGACCAGTCTTACTGACATTTTATCTATGAGATGTGCTGCAGGAACACTACAGATAACACTCTCAAACTATTACCAGACTTGCTTTGCGTCCAACTGCTGCTACAGTTGTGGTACATTGTTGCTGATACACTGAATGTCCCTTTGTCTTCCTTCCTCTTGCAGGTGATAGCAGCAGCTAAGTATGGCTTTAAAGCATCAGGCTTTGAACTTAACCCCTGGTTGGTGTGGTATTCTCGCTACAAGGCCTTGAGAGAGGGAGTCCACCGCTCCACCTCCTTCCACATCTCCGACTTGTGGAAGGTCAGTGATACATGATTATAGTAAAGTATGTAGTGACTCCTGGCCACATTTTGGGGCCATGCATTTATTTTACCATTCTGTGTTCTTCTTGGTACAGACAGCAGGTGTGTAAGAAAATTAAAACATTAAACATATTTTTTTCTCTGATTCTTTTGCTAGGTTAGTTTTGCTCAGTACTCCAATGTTGTCATATTTGGAGTCCCTCAGATGGTGAGTTCTTCTCTTTTTCCTACAGTATTTTTTAGTAATATTTATATATAGTAATAGTTATTGTTTTTTCTTAGCTTATCATTTATGACATGGGTGCTAATGCAAGTCTCTAAAACAGTAAAGTATATAAAGTCAGTGGCCAGTCACTCTGGTTGGCTAGCTCCTTAAGTAAGTAACTGACAGTATCAAATTGTACAATAGTTGAATGTATCAGTGTTGAATTGATAAATTATTGGAGATAAAATGTCATCATTCAGTTGACTGGAGAGAGATATCAAATATAATCAAATATAATCAGCTCCTCTGTTGGGTCAAGAGCTGAAGACCTCCAGTAATCGCTGCATCACCTAAAAACTTTATATTTAATCTGCCAAGCAAGTAAGTACTCTTGATAATCTGATTGTTGCTGTCTATATCTGCAGATGGACCAGCTGGAGCTGAAGCTGGCAAGCGAGTTATCAAGCTCAGCCAAGGTGGTGGCCTGCCGCTTTCCCTTCCCTACTTGGGTTCCTGAACATACGGCCGGGGAGGGCATAGACACTGTGTGGGTGTACGATGCCAAGGCATTTAAATCGCACCTGCAACATGGAATGACAAGGAAGACAACACCAGAACACGAGGACACACCAGAGTCACACACATAAATGTAACTCAGATCTTGTTGTTAAGTTGTCATTATGCGCTGCAACCCTGGGATGATCTCTTTATTGTCTTCTAAATCTACGCAATTTCTACTCTGGGGTGGGCCTGAAATGACTGGGAAGGGAAAATAAACTGATTGACACTTGGTGAGTGCTTACAGTAATGGTAAAATCAGTGGGCTCCAGTCCTCTTATTGTCCACACATTGTATGGTCTCTACAGAAAACCTTTTGCATTGTGTCCTATTCTTAGGCTTGTGTATTTATAAATAAAATCATATAATTGTCAAGCTGGCTGATTGCGCTTGACTGCCATCTAGTGGTGAAAACACCGCACCACCACACTTTGTGGATTTGAGCATGTCCTGACCGCTAGCTGATGTACTATGGAGTAAAAAAGCTTTATATACCTCCGAAACGTATGGTCACGTCTAAGATAGAAGCGTGAACTAAACACTAACTTGAAATGGTTACATGTAGATAGTTGGCAGTTGTCGCTTTTATACTGACTGACTGGCCTGACTGTTGTGGAGCAGGGCTGCCTTATTAGCCAGTCAAGATGGACACCGCTGAGGAAGGTAGCTAATGTTAAAACTTAATTAACTTGTTAACGTTAACTGGTACAAAACCCATACTAACTATGTCTGTAACACATTCAAATAACTAATTTTTAACTGCCAGTTACAATTCCCGCTTCATTTCCTTACACTTTGACAAAGGTTCACCAGAATTAAAGAAACGGCTAGCCCATTAGCTAGCTAGCTAGCATTAACTTACACCCGTTGGCTACCAGCTACTGTAAATAAAGTCAACAGCGTTAGGTTTCCGTTAGATTTCACAAACACTAACATCTACCACAAGTGGGATATGGGCGTTGAAATCATAGAAGACGGCCGTTTTCACATTAAAGTCATACATAACTATTTATGTAACGTTAGTTATACGTTAACGTTTAAAAGTGTAATGCAACCGTTATTACATACAGTATGGTAACTACCTTAGCTAACTACGTTGACAAACCGGGCGGCCCTGACAATGGACCAATGCTCGTTTTTATAAGGTTACACTGATACAAGATACAATATCGTTAACATCCTCAACATATTCTCTAATCTTGTAATTGACATTCTTGAACTAATGTAACTTTGAACAACACATGTTCTATGAGCACTATTTATGCTACGGGACAAAGAATAGACTTTCACTTCTGCGCTCACACATTGTGATATAGCGCCTTGTTGTTGATAGGAATATAGCTAAATAAGTCAGTCAAAACATACTCTGGGTATCCTCACACGTACTATGCTCTTCACCCTGGGCTAATTATAGTCATTTTATTTTGGTCATTCAGTGACACAGGTAATCCAAGGATTACAGTTTGCCCTACTGTCAGTCACCTACTCAGGCTATCCCAAATGTGTTTTAGTGTAAATGTCTGAAACTATTGAGTGTTAATGTTCTGCAGAAAGCTTGCATGTATTTTACATTTTTTCAATTTATGGCTTTATATCAAAGGTGTGTCATGAGTTTAGATTTAGGTAAATTACTGATCTATTGGTGAAATAGATGCAATATGCCAAGTTAATAAAATGAAATATTTCAGGAGTAGGATCTCATGGTAGGCTAAATTATTTTATTGTGTGCCTTTTACAGCGGACATCTGCCGGGTATGTCGGTCGGAGGGCAGCCACGACAAGCCACTCTACCACCCCTGTGTCTGCACGGGCAGCATCAAGTTTATCCATCAGGAATGGTACGCTCATTAACCCAAGTTACATGAAAATGTGTCTGGTTCCATTATTTGTTCTTGCCTTTCCTTTGCTTGAATTGTATCTTAAATGTTTGCTAGCTGTTTACATTTTCAAGCTGTCAATCTATTTGCTTTCACATGTTGTTGAAGTGTATTCCAGCAGGGACTTTAACAAAGACATCACTTTACAGGAATGTACCTGAATATAGTTGAAACAATATAAACAACCAGAAACAAAAGGAAATCTATGTTGAGCTAGGGGGACCTAACATTTATGCTGTGAAGGAACATGAAAAAAGTTGTGTAACTTTACTGCAGGGCCATGAAGCAAGACTTATGGACATAGTTTTCATAGGATTAAAAGTGTAAACTCACCAGGTGTCTTTTTGTTTTCACAGCTTACTGCAGTGGTTGAAACACAGCAGAAAAGAATACTGTGAATTATGCAAACACAGGTTTGCGTTTACACCAAGTAAGTTGTTTGTCAGTAAATTGGATCAGTACACTAACAATGCATTCATTTGTTGCTGTTAGCTCCTCTAAGTGCCTTATTAGGACTACTTTATCCCTCACTTCCACTATCTCACTTTTACCTCCCTCGTTCTCTCTTTCTTCCAGTCTACTCTCCAGACATGCCATCTCGCTTGCCTGTCCAGGACATCTTTGCTGGGCTGGTCTCCAGTGTTGGAACAGCCATCAGATACTGGTTCCACTACACACTGGTTGCCTTTGCCTGGCTAGGCGTAGTGCCTCTAACAGCATGTAAGTCTCAGCATATCTATATATCCCCTAACTTCTAACAGAGTTTCAGGAAAGGTCGAATAGAAAGTGAACATTAAAACTCAAACTCAAATATTACCATTCAACCCAATTTGCAGCAAAAAATGCGCGTTTTAACTCAAATTACTGATTTTATTCAGAGAATGGAACAAAAGTAATGTCTTCCTTCATTTATTCATGAATTGTTCAGCATTGTTCATTTATGCAGTAAAAACACATTTTCTTCAGCGTGGAGTTCAATACAATTCAAATAAGATTTAGGAATGTAGAGCATAGTTTTTGGTTCTAGTTTCACATCTGTTGTGACTCTGAATTCTCAGACTGTTGTTTTTTATTTGTTTGCCTTTCTAACAGGTCGTATCTACAAGTGTTTATTTACCGGCTCTGTGAGCTCTCTCCTTACCCTGCCATTAGATATGCTTTCAACGTAAGTTTGAATCACTCTCTGCTCTTGGTCTTGCCCCTTCTCTCTCACACTGTATCCTCTATGTCAGGGGTTCCCAGACCTTCTGTGGCCAAGGCACACCAAAGACCAAGCCAAAATCTCAAGGCACACCTGTGTTCATATCCGGGCAAAATGCCCTCTATAACACATAGTACCACTGTTATCACTCTGTGAACATTTATTTAGCCTAGTCCTTGTAAACTAGCTATTCTCCTTCACACTAGCAGAGAGCCTTTGATGTGTCACACTCTAATATTTCCCACCATGCACAAATGGCTAAAACGGGTTCACTTTGACAGATTTCCTTTTTTTTAATGATTGTTTTATTTATATTTAGGCCAAAGCATATAAGACCTATTATTTCTATATTGTGAAATAAGTGTGTAGGACAAAGTACCGATAAAGTACAGTGTTTCCCAACTCACTTCTCACATTGAACAGGTGCTCTTTTATTAAATATACTAAACACTTATCTCATTTATGTGCACGTTTCAGTTGCTTTGCGTATTTACATTCTCTCTTCTCCTCTGCTCTGTTTCGCGAAGGGCGGAGCTCCGCTTCCGAAACCACGCACACACACGCGAGCGCACACACTTACAGTCAGAGACAGAGTGGAGGAAAAGTAAGGTGAGAACTTAAAAAATCACCTCATCCAGCCCAGAGCAGTAAACCTAGGGGAAACACTGAAGTAAATAAAAAATCATTCATAACCTTGTGTACAGTTAAATGCAATAGGCCTAATTGTTTCAAAATCCCACGGCACACCAGGATTTGTCTCACGGCGGCACACCATTTGGGAACCACTGCTCTATGTTGTAAATCTGTGTGTTCTCCATGTTTTGTACACTGGAGTCCCATTTAGGTGGTTATGCTCCAATTGGTCATCAGAGTGTAGTAATTCACTGTATCTCCTTCCATCCATCACTTCCATCTTTTCTTTCCCTTTGTGCAGCTTTTTGTAGTAGTGTGAAGTAACGTGTGAAATACCTGATAAAATCATAATGTCTCTACTTTTCCTCGCAGTCAAAACCTGCTTACAGATTGCCTTCAGGGCTGTTTTGTGGTCACCTGCACGCTGTGCGCCTTCATCAGCCTGGTGTGGCTTAGAGAGCAAATTGTTCATGGTGGCGCCCCTCAGTGGTTAGAGCAGAATCAACCCCCTCTGGTTCCTAACCAGCCTCACGGTCCTGCACCAGCTAACGAGGTGAGATCATTTGATGTTTCTAACTACGGCTGCAGGAGTATAGCCACAATTATATTATCACACAATGATTTTTTATTATTATTGAGTCACTATTATTTATCACGATTATTCATTGATTTTAGGGACAAAATGCTGCTTTATTATAAAATTTGTGCATCAAAATAAGATTCCTCTTCACCAAAATTCAGTGCTCTCCATTGTGTATTACTCTTGTACTCCTGACTGGCAGCAACATTCAGTAAAGCTTTTCAGAGGTTGCTCACCAAAAGTAAAAACCAAAACATCACGATCACCCCCTGGTGGCTCGCTGTTAGTTTAGGAAGCACTTGATTCGATAGGTAGCAAAGTTTTCTATGAGCGGAGCACGTATGTTAAACGTCAATATTGCAGTCGGTCATGTTTGTTTGATTGTGGGAGCCAAAATCATAATCAATATTAATATTCGATTAATTGTGCAGCCCTATTGCCAAATTACATTTATTTTCTACCTGCACACGGAGCTGGATAGTAGTGTATCAGCTTCCCCAAGTAATTCCACCACTATTGCACTATTGACAGTTTTCTTCATATCTGTAAATAATAAGCCAGCAGAGCTTGTGATTACATAAGGCATTTATTTTTGTATTTTTTATTTATTTAAAACTAGTCATTTTTTGTTACATGTTTAATTAAAACACACTTTTGGTATTAAGTGAAAAGATAATGAGTGACGCAAGTTTAATTTTCTCCAACACTTTGCCAGTTTTCTGTGTTGGTCACATTTTCTGTGGGCCTGGTCTGACCAATGCTTCCTCACAAAGGAACCTTCAGGGCCGTTATCTTTTAATGAATGTGCCAAGCTATCCATCCATCCATCCATCGTCTACCACTTATCCGGGGTCGGGTCGCGGGGGCAGCAGCTCCAATAAGGAACCCCAAACTTCCCTTCTCCGGGCCACATCCTCCAGCTCCGACTGGGGGATTCCAAGGCGTTCCCAGGCCAGTGAGCAGATATAATCTCTCCACCGAGTCCTGGGTCTTCCCCGGGGTCTTCTCCCAGCTGGACGTGCCTGGAACACCTTCCTAGGGAGGCGCCCAGGTGGCATCCTTACTAGATGCCCGAACCACCTCAACTGGCTCCTTTCAACGTAAAGGAGCAGCGGCTCTACTCCGAGTCTCTCACCGATGGCTGAGCTTCTCACCCTATCTCTAAGGGAGACGCCAGCCACTCGTCTGAGAAAACCCATTTCGGCCGCTTGTACTTGTGATCTCATTCTTTCGGTCATGACCCAGCCTTCATGACCATAGGTGAGGGTAGGAACGAAGATCGACCGGTAGATTGAGAGCTTTGCCTTCTGGCTCAGCTCTCTTTTCGTCACAACGGTGCGGTAAAGCGACTGCAGTACCGCCCCCGCTGCTCCGATTCTCCGGCCAATCTCTCGCTCCATCGTGCCCTCACTCGCGAACAAGACCCCGAGGTACTTGAACTCCTTCACTTGGGGTAAGGGCTCATTCCCTACCTGGAGTAGGCAATCCACCGGTTTCCTGCTGAGAGCCATGGCCTCAGATTTTGAGGTGCTGATCCTCATCCCAACCGCTTCAACTGATCCAGTGACTGTTGAAGGTCACAGACCGATGATGCCATAAGGACCACATCATCTGCAAAGAGCAGCAATGAGATCCTAAGGCCACCAAACTGCAACCCCTCTCCTCCACGACTACGCCTCGATATCCTGTCCATGAAAATCACAAACAGGATTGGTGATAAAGCGCAGCCCTGGCGGATGCCAACATTCATTGGGAACGAGTCCGACTTACTGCCGTGTAACTCTCGCTTTGGGCGTACAGGGATTGGATGGCCCTCAGAAGTGACCCCCTCACCCCATGCTCCCGCAGCAGTATCACCCGGGGGACCCGGTCATACGCCTTCTCCAGATCCACAAAACACATGTAGACCGTTTTTTTTGTGGACTATCAGCCAAACCCTCCTTTCCAGTACCTTGGCGTAGACTTTACCAGAGAGGCTGAGAAGTGTGATACACACTCTCTGGTCCCCCTTTTTAAATAGGGGAACCACCACCCTGGTCTGCCACCCCCTATGCACTGTCCCAGACTTCCACGCAATGTTGACGAGGCGTGTCAACCAAGACAGCCCCTCAACACCCAAAGCCTTCAGCATTTCTGGACGGATCTCATCAACCCCTGGGGCCTTCCCACTGTGGAGTTGTTTGACTACCTCAGTGACTTCCGTCAGGGAAATTGACAACGATCCCCCATCAGTTTCCAGCTCTGCCTCTACCATAGAGGGCGTGTTAGTCAGATTCAGGAGTTCCTCAAAGTGCTCCTTCCACCGCTCGATAACCTTCTCAGTCAAAGTCAGCAGGGTCCCACCCTTGCTGTACACAGCTTGGATGGTTCCCCGCTTCCCCCTTCTGAGGTGCCGGATGGTTTTCCAGAAGCACCTTGGTGCCAACCGAAAGTGCCAAGCTAGCCCTGACATTTGTCTTGTGTTTACACACAGGCAAATGAGTAAAAAAGTGCTGGACAAATTATGTCAATCTCCTGCTCTAGTTATTGTTAATGAGCGATACAGTTCAGGACGGAATTATCTCAGTTACAAGACACAAAGTTGTCGCCCGGCTATGCTGTAGGGTAGGAACTGTAATATGTCTTTTGGTTATTTCATGAATCTACAGGTTCCAGGTGCTAACATTGGCGTCAACGCCCCGGCTGCTGCCGACGCCGCAGAAGCCCAGCTCCCTGCAGACCCCGCCCCGGGCGGGCTGCCCCCTGCCAACCCACATGAAGCTGGCAACCACAGAGATGAGGTCGAACTTGACGATGAGGATGACGACAGGGAGGAAGACGAAGAGGAGGACGATGAGGAAGGCAGGGAAGAGGATGCTGCTGATGTCAATAATGGAGGACAAGGTCAGTGTGGACATAAAAACATAGAAGTGTGACACACAAGAATTACAAGCTCTCTACATATAATTAAGTGCCCACAGCTCTACTGTGGACTGGGATTGAAACAACTCTTTCTTGGTAAATAAAGATGTTAAATTATGATGTGAAAGAAATGTTACGTGTTTTTTTGGCCAGTTTAAGATTGAGTACATGTATAGCTTTGTGTGAACTGGTGTTTTCATTCCTCTATAAAGGAATAAATAGACCTAAACCATGGCAAGGAAAAGCAACCTACATGGTAATGCAGCCACAGAAGCATATTTTCACTGCACATTGTGGGTGTTGCTCACTGTTTCATTCTTTCTGCTCGTCTTTGCAGAAGATTTAAACTGGAACGCCCTGGAGTGGGACCGCGCAGCAGAGGAGCTGACCTGGGAAAGGGTGGGAATCTATTTTTTGCCCCTCTGTCTCCTGCCCCCCCCCTGCCTGGTGCACACTAGAGGATTTTCAAATCTTAACTGATATTAAAAACATGGGAGACCATAGCTGTAATGACAGATTTAAACAATTTTTGTTTACATTTTAATCGTAAGAGTGCACACAGCAGACGATCCAGTCAAGATGCAGCATCACACACTTGGCATTTAAGCTCAACGATTTCAGAGTGGCCATAGGAAAAAAAAGCTTCTGTGACAAGAAATATATATCTTGGTGTGTTTAAGCAGCTCTCTAGATTTTTGCCATTTCCAGTGAAGCTGTTTTTAGCTGGCATGTCAATAATTGTCATCTTCATCGTATTAGTAGAAGTTGCAGATGTTTTGGTAGTAGCAGCAAGTTAGTTAGTTAAACTAGTAGCCTGTTCATTTACTTTATATATATATATTATAAAGAAACATTAGTCCGACCATTTTTAGTCTGGCTTTTATGTAGGGCTTTATAATTTATGAACAAATGTTATTATTATTATTATCATATTATTTATTTTGTTGGTCTTTATGACTTGTTTTATTTATTTTATTCATATTTAACTACCTTTAACATGCAAATGTTTGTCAATCGCTTGTAAAACACTGTGAAGTGCATTTGATTTGTTCCAAAGAGGCTATATAAATAAAGTTTGATTGATTATGACATTGCTTTCTGTTTGTATCCCAGATGCTGGGGCTGGATGGCTCCCTAGTTTTCTTGGTAAGTGCACACCCCCTCTTTCTACTTTTACAAACACAGTTTCAAGTCTGCCTTTAAAGGGACATTTCTGTATATTTCAACCTAGCATATTTTCCATAAATGTGGCCATCGGGACTCAAGACTGGATTGTAACTTTGCACTTGCAACCTTTCTCATAGAGAAACACTGATTTGTGCAGAAAACAACATGTATTGAGGCAAGCTGCGCAAGCCTCCCACAGCTTTCCAAATAAACACGATTTTCCACACTTTTCTCTGAGTCTGACCCAAAGTCAACACAGGAAGTAGCGCTCTGGAACAGCCTTTGTGCCTAATTGAGCTACGCCTGGGGCAACTTGCAGGCTACTTCCTTTATCTAACGTTACCATTGTAATTTCCACCATAGTGGGTCCAGGAAAATGTATAACAAGATAGTAGTGACACAGTCACACATATTGCACTCCATCATATAAAATGTGTCTCTGACTACATTCTTCGTCTTTCCTCATTTGATTTAGCTCCTCCTCTGTGTACTCAGGTTCCAAAAATAACGATCGATTGTCGATCAGAATCAAAATGAGATTTATTGCCAAGAAGGTTTCAATATACGACAATACATATTCTCAATATACAAGGAATTTGCCTTGGTGTATAACAATAAACATATTAAGAGGAAATAAAAATAAAAGCACTGAAGTACTGAAAAAGTCAAGAAACATAAATATAGGGTAGAAAAACTACAATAAAAATATGAAAAAACACTTATAATAGTTGTTCCATGGTACTACTTACTGTGTTAAATTTGGGTCAGTCTGAGAGAGAAGCGTTCAGAATGATTCATGTAAATATCCATAGATGTACAACGGCCACATTTATGCCAGGCTGAAATACTATATACAGGAATTTCCCTTTAACAACATCAATGGAAGATGTGTTGATATGATGCACAGACTCCATTGCTTTACACATAGAAATTGCTAAACTTTGACAGAGACCTGTGTGTGTGTGTGTGTGTGTGTGTGTGTGTGTGTGTGTGTGTGTGTGTGTGTCTCTAGGAGCATGTGTTCTGGGTGGTATCGCTCAACACACTCTTCATCCTGGTCTTCGGTGAGTTAAACATGCCATATAGTGATGACGTACTGATATTCTCACTAAACTACAGATTATCACTTAACCTGTGTGTCTCCCTCTAGCTTTTTGCCCGTACCACATCGGCCATTTCTCCGTTGTTGGACTTGGCTTTGAAGACTATGTAAGTACATGGGGGGGGGGGGCTAATTCCTTACTAGTATATGGGTTTGTCATGCAGTGATGGTATTTATGCAGTGGTGGGCCGTGCATTTCCCACCTAGGCCTTCAGTGATGTCCTACACAGTCCTACCTGAATTATTCCACCTCTTAATACCATCATTATGACGCCATGGACTCTAGAAACTATACATTTAGACAGAAACGCAGTAACCGGGCGTTGCATCACCTTAACATAGTCAAGTACAACAGAGTATATTAATATTTCCGAAGCATTTATAATCAATAAATCCGCATTTCCCTATTTTTGTTCACCCTTTCGTTGTGGAGCTCCGTTTCCCTGCGCACTTGTTCGTTGAGCTGTAGATCCACTCGGGTGTCCCAAAGGTTTTCAAAGCACTGTTGCTTATAAGTGCCCAGCCGTGCTTTGGTGTCTCGCTGCTGCCTTGGTTAGACAACTCAAGTTTCCAAACCCAGTGTGGCTCCAAACACCAAATCGATCAGTTGTAAATAGCAGGCATTCCCAGCAGTACAATGTGCAGTGCCTCTCGGAGGCTGTGAGCCGGGGGTACCGCTCGTAGTTAGTGATTTGAAAGTGGCGGACAAACCCTGTGATAGGCTCGCTAGCATCGGGGATTGGCCGTTCTCTTCTCACGATGTCTAGCTTTTCTTGAAAAGTTTGTCTTGAAAATGGCGTTGTAATTATATCTGCGACCAAATCAACCTCTTGTCCTCCTTCAGCCATTGTGGGTTGAAAAAAACAGCTTGTAGAAATCTAAATTAGCTCGTTCAAGTAGTTTGCTAGCTCTGCATAGCTCTGCCTCTCAATAGTGCGTATCCAATCAAAAGACGTGCACGTGCTGACGTTATCGTACGCCTTCTAGCTGGCCCCGGTGTCGCCAACTTGAAATCTGATTGGTTAACGCCACAGTTTTGTCTCCGTTCACTTTAAGCGACAGGCGCCCGCACTGTTGATTCTGAAGGCCTAAGGGCAGATTTCGTGGACCCTGGCAACACATCATGGCTGAAATATGATTGGATAAAAGCTCTAACATAAAGGCCAGACCTCCAAATCTCAATCTGAGGCTGGAAGCAGCGCAACCAAGAGGAAAGCTATGAAAGGAAGAGAATAGACTATGGGGAATAATTTAATACAGATTTGTGGAAAAAATATATAAAAATTAAATGTATATTCTGATGATGTTTAGGCCAGCAGAGAAGGCCTTGCTGGCCCTGACGGCCCGCCACTGTATTTATGTGATTATGATATTATATCTGGTTGCAGATTAAAGCTTCACACTTTGATGGCCTCGTCACCACCATACTGGGGTACATCCTCCTGGCTGGAGTTCTCATTGTCTGCCACGTATCCTCCGTGTACCAAACAAAGGATTTTATATAACTGTTGTTTGTTTGTTTTGTGAGTTTTGTGCATAGTTGTTTCATATTTCTGTAATATAGTGTATAACCCAAATCCTTTGGAAAGTGACCCACATGGAGTTCCTCACCTTTACCAAATGTTAGTGTTGTCATACAAGAACACAAAAGGTTAGATCAGTGGTCCGTGAAGGCTCCAGGAGTTTGTATAAAATACTTAATTAAACTTAAAAACAAAACATAGTGTTGGACCTTAACTTGCGTCCTTCAGGGGTTTGCTTCATTAGTGAAGTTCCAGCGGTCCAGACGTCTCTTGGGTGTCTGCTACATCGTTGTCAAGGTAAATTATGTTTCTATCTATTTTGTTTTTTGTATCAAACTAGGAAAGCTCTCAGGCGAAACCGTAATTAAGTAAATTATGATTACAGGAACAAATTATGAAAACAGAAACTAAATTACTTTTGTATTTTTTCTTTTTACATGTCGCAGGTGTCCCTGCTGGTTGTCATGGAGATAGGCTTGTTTCCGCTGATTTGTGGTTGGTGGCTTGACATCTGCTCGCTGGTGAGACAACGAGCAGAATGAACTCCATATATTCCGTTGATATGCACTGACCCTTAATGATAATCATGGGGATGCAGTTTGTTCACATGTAACCGAGAGACTTGATGAACATTAACAATGAAAAGAAAAAAACTAACTAAAAATAAATTTTGGTATTAAACACACAAACACACACACATTAAAGCACATGTTCATTGCAGGAGATGTTTGATGCGACTCTGAAAGACAGGAAACAGAGCTTCGACTCGGCCCCCGGGACCACCATGTTCCTCCACTGGCTGGTCGGCATGGTCTACGTCTTCTACTTCGCCTCCTTCATCCTTCTGCTCAGAGAGGTCAGTGCAGCACTTTGGCCAGTCACAGTCATGTATTCCGACTTTGTGTATAAAAAAACACGAACCATCTATAGTTTTTAAAATCTCAAGCTTTTCGCATGTCCTTGTGGTTGCAGGTGCTCCGGCCCGGCGTGCTGTGGTTCCTGAGGAACCTGAACGATCCAGACTTCAACCCAGTCCAAGAGATGATCCACCTGCCCATCTACAGACACCTGCGGAGGTTCATACTCTCTGTGGTCAGTAGAGGATTCTCCTCCTCTGTTCCATCCCAAACCTCACCTTCAGTGGCGAGATGATGCCAAGATTTCTGTTTACTCTGACGCTAAATATGCTGCTGTCATATCAAGACGAGTACATTTACCAATACATTACAGACTTATCTGCACATTACAGAATGTTTTATCATCAGTAGATTTAGTTTAGTTTCTCAAAGAATATTGATCTTGTATTATCCCAACTAACATATCTTTGTTATTATAAGTAGATTAACACTTGCATTGTTACATTTACGTCACATTGAAATTGAGTACACATGTCAAATGTCTGTGAATTGACTTGTAAATAATTGCCATAAAACATACTTAAAGTGACAAAATGAGGCACATAACATTGTATAATGATGTTTATTGAGGTTTGAGAGACTTTGGCATTGAGACTCCATCGATGTGATGCATCCTCTGTAAAAATGAAATTAGGAGATAAGGTAGAATCCCCCCCGGAGTCTAGACGGTGGTGATGGGGCTGTAGGGGAGGCAGCAGATGAAACACCTGGATCATCCTGAGGGACAAGGTGCTGATGGGGAGGTGGTGGGTCGTGCAATCGTAGGTGTGACAGACAGAATGACAGAAACGCAGTGACATCTAGAGAACAGCCTCTGAGGACAGATCGACTCGAGGAACGTGACCAGATAAAGTGACGCTAGAAATGAATGAAAGTGATAATGGCAGAGTGGGATTGTATTGTAATGTAGAGTATAGAGAGAGTCTAAAGAGACTTTACATGTCTATTAACAAACATTGATTTGTTGTTGTTGTTTCTTCTCTGTGTATTTCCAGGTGGTGTTTGGCTCCATAGTTCTGCTGATGCTTTGGCTTCCTATCAGAATCATTAAACTGTTCTTCCCAACTTTCCTGCCCTACAACGTCATGCTTTACAGGTACTCACGACAACACTACATTATCATTCAACTGTCGGCATCTCAAAGCCAAAGATGACTATTTTCTGTCTATTCAGGCATAACCAAGACAGGAAGCTGCTAGAGAAAATTAGCTGCCATTTCTCGATACAGCGGTGTATGATAAACAACTGAGTTTGGTGTGTGTGTCGTCTCTGCAGCGACGCCCCCGTCAGCGAGCTGTCACTGGAGCTGCTGCTGCTTCAGGTTGTGCTGCCGGCATTGCTGGAGCAGGGCCACACTCGTCAGTGGCTCAAACGCCTCGTCCACGCCTGGACGTTCACAGCTGGATACATGCTGTAGGCCACACACACACACACACACACACACACACACACACACACACACACACACACACACACACACACACACACACACACACTCACACACACACACACACACACTGCAACTCTGGATCTAAGACAAAAATGATTACTCACCAATGGCTCCCCCACAGTGACCTTCACTCCTACCTTCTGGGGGACCACGAAGAAGATGACGATCATCCAAACAACAACCCTCCCGGTCGCCATAACAACAGGATCCCCGGCCTGGGGGAGGGGCTTCACGCTGCCCATCAGGCCATTCTGCAGCAGGGCGGTCCAATCGGTTTCCAGTCATACCACCAGCCTGTCGACTTTCCCCTCAAGGTGAAATTCATATTCATATTCATATCATGCATCAGAGTTCCAGCAGATCCTAAAAAAGTCTTAAAAGGCATTAAATTAAAAATAAGGCCGTAATCTGTATTTAAAATGTCTTAAATCAATCTTTTGAAAGTCTTACAAATGCTCAGACATTTGGAGGTGGATTTGATTTTTTGATTTTTTCTGACTTTTTCTTTAAAAAAAAGATTTACCAAATGCCTCTCGCATTAACGTCACACAGATTCAGATAGATGGTCTTTAATTTAATTCCAAGTGGCAATAAAAAAGTCTTGCATTGAGCTGTAGCCGCCACATAGTCATATCCTGCCACTGTGCTGATATTAATTTATTTTCTTCTTTTTGGCTGTTAAGATCGTTCTGCTGGTCGTCTTTATGTGCGTGACGCTGTTAATGGCTAGTCTGATCTGCCTCACACTGCCGGGTAAGTTGTGGCCTCAAGCCGGCGTTCTCTGCATTTCACCTTCATTTCATTCTTTACACCTCCATTCTCACCTGTCTTCCTCTTCCTCTCTGCCAGTGTGCGCGGGGCGCTGGCTGATGTCTTTCTGGATGGGCAGTGCCATGGTTCATGAGCTGTACACAGCGGCCAGCGGTTTATACATCTGCTGGCTGTCCATTCGAGCCGCCTCCGTGATGCTGTCCTGGATGCCTCAGGGACGGACCATCATCATGGTCAAAGTCCACGAGTGGACCCTCATGGTAACGTCTCGCCCAGCCAATGGCCAAACCAATAAGCTCTCTCTGTGTCATGTGGAAAATGTTTTTATTTTGATGTGACGTCTTGGTGAAAACAGATCCTAAAGACCATTGTGGTGGCCGTGCTGTTAGCCGGGGTGATTCCTCTGCTGTTGGGTCTGCTGTTTGAGCTGGTCATCGTTGCCCCTCTCAGAGTCCAGCTGGACCAGACGCCTCTCTTCTACCCCTGGCAGGTTAGAGTTATGGAGTGTGTATGTGTGTGAATATGAGAAAATCATGGATTATTTATTTAGCAGTGTGACTGTTATGGTGTGCCCAGTGTTCTCTGTGGAGCTGCGTCAAAGACAGGCAGACAGAAATAAATCAGTAAAATGTTACTTTAACTTACTTAATGATTTAACATTCTCCCTTTTAAAAGATCCAGCCGAATTCATTAAATTAAATTGCACACTTTAGGATCCTTCTTATTAAGGAATATGCACGAACAAGACTGGTTTGTAAGAGTGATATTTAACAATGTAACAGGCAACAGAAGTGATCTCGGCCAGTCATAAGCAACAGCACATTGTTAATAAGACATAGAGCAAGAACATATTACAACCATGTAATCTACCATAATCAGGTCATTAATAGGCCTTTTACTGCTGCAAACTATAGATTACATTAAATGTCAGGTCAGATCTTATTCTTTGATTTCATATTTCTGACTGAAATACAATGTTTTCCAGTTTTACACACTTTTCTTCTCAAGGCTGTTCGTGACATTTGAGAACTTTAAGGAATAAAATGTTTTATAGAAGAAGAAAAATTTTTTAATTTCTCAAAGTAAGTTATGGAAAAATGTTAGTACCACTATTGAAATCTAATGGCACTAGTATCAACACATTTCAAACAATATCAGCTGGCATTTAGTGTACTTGTTAAGGACACAAAAACCGTGTTTGGCAGACGCATGACTCTGAGATGTGATGCTGAGCACATCCCAAACGTTTGAGACGAACCTCATTGTGTCTTTGTTTTTAATTGCTTTGTTTGTCTGTGTGTGGAAGGACTGGGCCCTGGGCGTGCTGCATGCTAAAATCATTGCTGCCATCACACTGATGGGCCCTCAGTGGTGGCTCAAAACCGTCATCGAGCAGGTCAGTCTCACATCCTTCTGGCGCCTTTTAATCGAGAAACAAACTGGATCACTGACATTTAAATACACTGTACAGATGACAAAACGTAAAATATATCTTTCTGACACAAATAACTTATCCCCCCCCCTCTCTCGCTCTCCTGCAGGTGTACGCTAACGGTATCCGAAACATCGACCTTCATTTTATCGTGCGAGGGCTGGCCGCCCCAGTCATCTGCGTCCTGCTGCTGTCTCTCAGTGTGCCTTACACTATCTCTAAAGGCATTACACCCCTGCTGGGTGAGTCGCTCGGTATACTTATGTATGTGTCTCGGTTGAGCATGAAAGTTCCAAGGTAAAGGAAGAACAGAGATTCTGGCTTCCTTCATCGCCATCACAAACTCTCTGTGAGTCGGGTCAAAGATGGATTTGAAAGCTCGTTATGTTGAAACACAGTTATATTAGTAGGAATTAGCAATGGGAATTGTGCCTTCATTTTTGAGCGTCGATAAAGCTGACAACCCAAGTGGAAACTTAAATTTAATTTGGTCCTTATGGTAATTTGGGTACAGACTTAATTATAAACTTGGAGCAGATAAAATTCAGGCTCAGATGTAGCACACACACTCAGATATCATCAGGCCGCAGCGCAGGCAGATTGTTCCTCATTTGAGAAGTGCTTTTTATGCAAAGCCCACCCAAGGCAACATTTTTAGATTAGACTAAAAGGTGTTTTTGTGTTGACTCAAAGACAACACTTGCATTCAAACAACGAGTCAACAAAGGATTCGCAGCGCTGCTGGTAATCAGGAGTTTAGCCTTTGTGCAAGCCAAAGCGCAGTTGATCGTTTTTAAGTCTTTCATTTACTCCGTTACCTGAAATCTCCATCAGTTCTTCGAGTTATGTCTTCCTCCCTCCCTCCCTTCTCAGGTGTGCAGCCAGAGATGCAGACGCTGGTGGAGAGGAGGATCTATCCCTTCCTGATGATGGTGGTCATACTGTTGGCCATCCTGTTCTTCCAGATACGACAGTTCAAACGCCTCTACGAACACATCAAGAACGACAAGTCAGTACACAACAAAATAGAAGTGTTGGGGGCAAAGAAGCTTCATGTTTGATTTCCAATCATGTTGTTTTACTGATCCAGAGTCAGTGGTCAGTAAGGCTGTGTGTCAAACATATATACCCTGATAATTAACATTGATTAACAATTCCTACAGTAAATATTAATTAAAAAAGAGTTGCAAGCAGAAAATCTGTTTCTGTATCTTAAAAAGAAAAGCATCAGAATGTAGAATGTATTCTTAGTAATTCATTTTATTGGCCGTAGAGTGCGACTGTTAGAAAAAGCAGATAGAAAGGCTACAGTCAGAGCAGGGGATGGGTCTAATTGCTGTTTTTTAAAAAGCTGAATGTTGTTAGAAACAAGCATGATGACAAGAAGGGAGAAGGATCCACAGTGTTGTGGGATACATGTGGGCAACATCTAATTCAATGTGAAGGAGGAGAATGAAAAAGAAAGCATCTTACTGTACATATAATCTGAGAATAAAAGTGCCCACTAAAGAGGGATCAGTGTAAGAAGTGTGTGTGTGTGTGTGTGTGTGTGTGTGTGTTTAATACATTACAAATGATCTGTAAACAAGCTTGTCTTTGCTGTTGCTCCTCCAGATACCTGGTTGGGCAGCGACTGGTGAACTATGAACGTAAGACGGGCAGGAGGATGTCCAGCTCCTCATACAGCACGTCCTCGTAGATGTGCCGCTGTAGCCGACTCGCTCTGCCCAGCACGGAGACTTGTCATCAGCTCCTGTGGTGAAACCTTTTTTGTTTTGTTTCCTAAGGAGGCAGAGACGTTGAGGAGTGAAGACAAAATACTTTGTGGAAAAATTCAGACAGCATGATTGAAATTCAGCAGAACCTCAAAGTTGTTGACTGTCCATCCTGTTCAATGTGTCCGTGTTTTGTCTTCAACGGAGCTGACGGTTTAAGCTGTAATTATATATTGTTTTTAATAGGTTTGAGTTGAAGTCAGGTCAGTTGAGCATAGCGTTTACCTCAGATTGTGCTTCCCTTTGAATGTTTATTCTGAAATCACACTGAGTGTCTCTTATTGGGACGTTTTTGACACATTGGTCTCAAATGACACCCTTCATCAAATGGAGGTTGTCAGTGATAGAGAGGGACATACATGATGTAGCATTGTGATTGTATTAGGTTTTTCTTTTCTTTTTTTTATGTTTTTATTAGACGTGTTTTCATGAATTTCATTTGTTATATTTCTGGAGTGAGCTGTTAGATAATCCTGAGAATTCTTTTGAAGTAAAGATATGGAAAAATATTATTATTTTTTAAATCTGGAAACAGCCAGGAAATTGAAATTCTTTTATTAAGATGTTCTCCTGTGAATTTTAAAGCCAGTCTGAAATGTGTGGTACGTTACACAGGACGGGGGAGGTCATTAAGAGGTCATTAAGTGAGGTTCCAAATATTTAAACTGGAAAAACAGCGTCAGAACATTTGTGCCTGTGTTACACCCTTAGACTGACACTGACTTTACAGAAATATTTATTCTGGTAGATTAAAAAAAGTATTGTGCTGCTAATAAACTGTTAAGACTCTTAAACTGTCTGTAACAGCTCAAAACAACTGTATGAACAACAAAACACTTATTTTCATTTGGGGGGGAAAAAGTGAAATATACTGACTGTTGCATGAATATTACTAACTCTAAGAAGAAAAACATTTGTCCATGTATGCAGATATACTGTAGTTAAAACAAGGCATACCTACATTTACAAATGATTCGCAGTTTAATATATATTTCCCCATTAAACAATTTACGATGACTTCCTGTTTACGTAGGCGATTGCTTTTGATTGGGTGGAGCTACAATTGTTTCCTAGCAGTCAGTGTTCTCATTACTGTAATCCTGACCAGCTAAGACATTCCTTTCAATGGTGCAACCTAATTCAGTGAATTACTGGGGTTGAAACTAGCTACTAGTTCTTACTAATAATTTATGAAGGATTTTACACACAAACTTAGTAAAAGACTTAGCTGGTGCAACCCAGTCCTGCTCCTTTCCCCTCTAAGTTAAAGTTATATTTCATAAAACTAATCATTTGTTAACACCTGCACTCTAAAATACACTGCTCAGATATTTACCGGCCTGAAATAAATAAAAGGAAAAACCAATGATAAACCGGTTGATCCTTAGTGGCGTATATATCCTGACGGGTAAAGGGCCGGCTAACAACCATGTAGAAGTAACAGCTGGCTGGGAGAAAAGAAACAGCCACAAAAATGCATAGAAACGAGAATAAATATTAAAAATGTCTCCCTACTTTTATTATAATCACTTTTTCTATTCAAACAGGCTACTGTTGGATATTAAAGAGTACTTTAAGATTGAACCGTACTATAGATTTAAAAAAGAAATAATCCTGCCTCCACTGAGGGAGTACTGTCCGAGGACCTGGTACTCAAAGTGAGTTGAGTGGAAACACGACTACAGAGGTCCTTTAAAATGAGCTCTGTACTTTACCTCTTCACAGCCGGTGCTCTGATTTAACTGTAGCTTGACGCTGACACTGATTGGAAGAATCGGAGTTTCTTTCTTCTGCCTCTGAAGTCATGTTTCAGGTTTGTCTGATACTGTGAGAGAAAACAGCCAACTCACTCGGCAGTGTACAGAGATGCTTCGCTTAGCTTAGCATAAAGACGACTGTAAACAAACAAAACCCACCTGTCAGTGCCTCTAACGCTCGCTAATTAACCTGTCTTTTCTTGTCTGTACATTGTTAAAACGTCAATTTGTGTTTTCACAAGGGATTAGATACTGGAACTATTTCTTGGCAGGGGGGCAGTGACTCCCAAGAAAGCAAAATGTCAAACTATTGTTTTAAGGTTTCAAACATTACATTTTCGAGAACCTCTTAGGTGTTGTGCTCCCGATGTCTCACTTGTACGACGATCACTTTGCCTCCTCAGCTCCACTTGCTCTTGAGAAAATGCCTGAAAGTTACTTCCTTCCCGTTTCACAGCAAGTTTCAGATTTTGAAGTTATATTCTTAAACCCACTACAGAAAAAAAGCATTACAATAAAATGAAAGATTTAAAAAGTTAAACAGTTAACATATGTTCAATGACGGTAACTCAGCCATTGTTTTAAACTGAATCCTGACGGGTTCTTGCTCCTAAACTCGTAAGAGAGATGTTTAAAATGTGTTTTAAGATCCTTTTCTTGAGGGGGACAATAATGGTCGAGTAGTAATTAAGATTAGCTTTTTTCATGTGTTCCTTCACTTTAAACCACCGTTTGCAATCATTTCAGAATCCATCGAACACAGTCAACACATTGTATTCCCCCCCCCCCCCCCCCCCCGCTGATACTGAAAGATATGTCAGTATTTCACTGTGGTGACTGCACAATGGGTTTTACTTAAAAGATGAATTTAAGTTTTGTATCTGTTTTTGACACTTTCATTAGGAGTTTGGTAAACATAAACTGCTTTTCTATTGATATGGATTGTGAATTACTATAACTTTAGTGCTGACCGCTGTAGTGCTGCTGTGGGGAATGCTCACATATATATATGATGCTATAAAGTGACCTTTAAGTATCTTCTTGAACTGCGCTAGACAGATTTTGGTCTTGAATTTCAATTTCTAGCAAGCAAATGATTTCTATTTTTATATGTGCAGTGGCATGTACTGTGACAGAAAGGTATATGATCTAAGGTCTATTAATTGTTGGTTCAGTAATATGAAACAATAATAAATAGTTGAAATGATTCCTCAGTGTGCAGTTTCTTCTTCACACTGCAGACAATATAATCCTCAAACAAATGTCATGTGTGTTTAATGTTTGGCTTAGAGCTGCGGATCCCAACGTTGGTGTTGTGACGCCCCTGAGGGGTTACGAGATAAGTCTCAGGAGTGTGGAAATGATTAACATGAAAGGAAAAGGGAAAAAATGAATTCCAGTAACACAAAAACATGTTTTTTTCTCCTTAATTATCCCTCCACAGCCCTCTAAAAATGATTAAAATAAATGAATCCGAGAAGGAAATGACTCATTGACATATACAGCCTAGTTTTATGGGCAGCAGGAAGCCAGCAGGTTCTTTACCGTGTACTTGGTCTATGGGCCCAAAAGTGCAGAAACCTGAAAAAACATTCTGAAATGATCATGGAAGGATTGGGCCGCCATGATTGACCAGCTGTGGAGGTGAGAAAGTCATTGATGTATAAAGAGGACTGATACAGCGTTGGAGGCGGGACCCCGCTCGTTCCTATGAAAGTTGCTCAGTGGCACACAAAGCCAAAAAAAGTTAGATCTTTGAATATTAAATATATGTTGATCTTCCACATCAATGAGGCCCTTCGAGCAAGCGCTCTAATGTTTTATTTATTTATTGTTGCAAATTGTGAGGGAATCCCACAGGCCTATCAGTTAGCATTGGTGGCCATGTGCAGTAAAATGAGTGCAGAAGAGCTTGTGACAGCTGGGGTTGAGTACTGCACTTTGTACTGTTAAGGGTACCGTCTAATATACAATAACCGTTCATGCATTCACAAGCACAACCTCAAACAATTTACCTCCATGCCAAATTTTAGCATCCTAGGGTGAATATCGTGGCCCACTGTGATGGCCCTTAAGCCTCAAGACCAATTTCCTGATTTGGGGAGCGGCTCATTAGGAATGATGGGTGACACCTGCATCGGTGTGACTGCTCATATCTATGGGCGACTGAGCACTCGGTCGCTCTCTCCTCTCTAGGTTGATTCGTTTGTTTGGACTTTGGTTGTCTTTAGTTTCTTACTCCTATATATATATATATATATATATATATATATATATATATATATATATATATATATATATATATATATATATACTATATAGTATATAGTTATTCACACATGTGCTGGTGAACTTTAAAGAGTTATGTGTGTCCTTCCTTGAGCCAGGTTGTGACAGCACATACCACACATGACTCTGTAAGTAAGGTCAAGTTATAGACGGAATCTAAATGAAGTGTGGATGTGTGAACATGTATAGGTATAATAAACCAAACAAACCAATTCACATTAAAGAGAGGAGAGAGCGACTGAGTGCTCAGTTACTCATAGATATAGCTGAGCAGTCACCTTAATCCAGGTGTCAGCCATCACTAATGAGCCGCTCCCCAAATCAGGAAATTGGGGTCGAGACCTAAGGGCCATCGCACCACAAAGAGTGGGGCAACTTTTGTCGACAGAGCGAGCTATAGAGCTGCTGGTCGCAGATAATAAATAACAATGTTGATATTATTGATAAGTTTGAACAGTGTTTTTACAACTGAAATTATATTTTTGTTAGTACAGAGAAAGTAAAGGTACCGTTATCAGTTCAAATGCTTTATAATCAACATATTGTGACAGCCTGAGTCTCACTAATGCATTATTTGTGTGACCTTTTCAGGCTTCAGTTCTTATCAATTACTTTCTCCCAACTCGGGGAAGTAAATGATTGTGTATTGGACCGTGAAAACTGTCGACGGCACATAGCCGTTCCCATTGGTTTTCACATTCAACTAAGCGGCAACCTCCGTGTCTGAAAAGTGAAGTGATTTATTACCTCAGTAAACATCTTCCTAATAACTTTATGGTCTCGCTCGCTAGTTCAAGTCTTCTTCACTACGGCATGATGTTCATTTTGTAAATTATGGTCCCATGTAGAACAATTGACAATAAAAGAGTGGGGCTACCAGTGTGTGATTGACAGGTCGCTGAAACAGTATCACTTCATGAAAGTTAAATGTAACATTTTAGTCGCCTAAAAATGACTCTTTTTCGACTTCTTGTAGACAGTCTTTGCATTCAACCTTTAGTTTTGATTTAGTTTGAAGATCTGATAGGAAACTGATCACTTTCATATATATTTATTGAACTTAAAGTGTGTGACTACAGTGTCACAGAACACAGGCCATTATCAAAATTCAACATCAGCAGTTTATAGCAACCTAGTTCTGATTTGGATAATGTTTGTACTCCTGGAAAGCGCAGCTCTAGGAAAGGGGGTTATTTCTGCTAAATCCAATTACCTTTCTGCCAACAGTCTTAACAGTTGTGGAAGCAGAGTGCAGATTAGGAGCGTATGCAGCTAAAGCAAGATTTCTACTGTCAAACTTAATCAGATTTTTTCCAACCTGTGCTTCATTTTTCACGAGCACAATGGGGTCACATACTTAATAATGATTTTATCTCCATAGAAGTTCAAGTGAAGTTTATTACGCAAAGTGGTGTAAATTGTTTCAGGATTTACAAATTAGTATGTCTTGCTTCCGCATTTGGCTCATCATGCTACTCTGTTATGAATTGTATTCTTACTGTAGAGTCCAAATGTTATTCATTAGGGTATCCAAAAAGTACAAGTCATATTGGTGATGGGAAGAAATGGCATTGCACTCTACAAAAAGTAGGCCTTAGTCCTTCCACTGTAGCTTCTACACAAATTAGGTCACATGATTGTTAAATCCAATTTAAGTTGGCAGTGTTAAGTGCAACCAGAGAAGGGGGGGGGGGCTGCTTGGCCTGTTGCACTGATGACATTAACTCTCTAAGGGTATCTGGGTCAAAACAAACCAAAGGAATGATGGTGTAAACTTTGGCATGGATATTCAGATATATGTTGCATTTACTTTGCATATTCTCCGTGTTTAGTGCTGTTAATGTTAATGTTTTTTTTCTGACGTGTAAGACATCTACAGATATTAAGAGAGAGGATTTTTAAAAGTTAAAACATTCCCTTGGTGCGTGTAACATTCAATTAATTTTATTGTATTTTAACAAAACATTGAAACTGTCTTGTCACAGGGGAGGGAAACACGACAGAACAGCTAGAGAGAGAGAGAGAGAGAGAGAGAGAGAGAGAGAGAGAGAGAGAGAGAGAGAGAGAGAGAGAGAGAGAGAGAGAGACTAAAGGGATTATCGTGCGTCAATTCAAGAGAATATCTCTGTCATCCCATTGCCAGTAAAGGAAGCTCAATGTTTCTCCACAGGGAAACACGATTAGTTGCTGTTAGTGGCGACTGTTACTGTTTCCAACCAAGACGGCTGCCTGTTCTACTTTCACAGTGGACGTTTGAAGCTTTAACTTCTCATCAAGACTTCAAGAATTTGAGCTGCCCGTCTGGGTTCTGAAGCCATGATCAAAAGATATTACGGACGAGGCTTTTGGTGCCATTGTGAAGAGTCACATGGAGATGGGCATTGACTCTTCAACTATTTGTAACTCATGGAAACTCTTGGAAACACCTGTCAAACTCCATTTATTTGGAAATGCCAATTGATCTTATTGATTATTGAATCTCTTTGGTCACTTCACCAATTCAGAGTGACTGTGTCGGATCATGCATGTGATCCAGCCTTTCTTGATGACATTGTATTATGGAGTTCTGGAGAATCCTAAACTCTACGGCATCCTGAGAAGATATTTTCGAAAATGACAGAGGATTGGGATCATGTGTGATGAACTCATGCCTCCCCTGTGACCTTCTGGTGACCCTTATCTCTTGGAAAACCTGACTGTGACGGATTCAGGTCAATAGCCTGGCAGGATCCAATCTCCTGTGTGTAGGATGAGACAACGTATTGCAGCAGGCCTGTGGAGATAAACTCCTACAGTAGTCCTGACACCTCACAAGAATTTAAAGAAGTTTCAAATGATGTTAATAACAGAGAATCAAGGTGAAGTTTCAAATGTGCGGGAGAATGGCGTGTCCGGAGGCATCGGACTGGGTGAGAGTCGCTTTAGGACTAATACATTTGCTATGGATACACCGGTCATGTCCATCACCTCTGTTGACGAAAATGAATATGAATGTGAGGTGTCAGAAGAAGACAATAACGAGGAGAGTGAAGTGGATTACACACGAAACTATTGGGAGGATGAGGACGATATCTACCAGGAGTTCGACGAGTTGGACTTCGATTCGCTGCCGGATCGCTCGGACACACAGAGCATTGCCTCAGACGATTCTTTCTATCCCCCAGATAATTCAGCTGGGTCAGACGTTTACCGCTCACTGAGTCCTGACAGCCCCGAGCCCATTTCCTTCTTTAAAGCCTGCTGCAACAACAGCGTCATCATTGTCAAGATTATGATCAGACAAGGAGTGACCGAAGAGGAAGTGAAAGAGACGGATCGGAACGGAAGAGTAGGTCTCTGGGTTCAACGCATTTTGATAAAACCTTTGATTTTCAGGCACTTCTGGCTTTGTTTTCACTGCCGACCCAAGAATGGCAAAGTTTACATTTTGTTTACGGCTTCTTTGATGGAAACAAGAAAAATCCCAATGTGTGTCCCTTGAAAAGTTTTCTAGATGGATTATTCAACTTTACAGGCAGGCATTGGTTTCCATTCATTTTCCAATATCATTGTGTATCTAGGGTACGTGCAGAAGCACTGGCACTTTGAAACAATAATATGAGTTTATGCAGATTTACCATTCACTAAAATAGATGACACAACTCAAGCAAGTTCAGAGTCAACCAGTTGATTTTCATACTGTTTGGAAATGAATGGAAACCAATGGCTGCTTCAAAGATTCAAAGGTAGTACAAAATAAATGTATTTGACATTTAGGTCCTCAGACCTTCAGTTTAAATCATTTTCCTGATGTAGGTCAATTGAACCAACCACTGAGTTTTTTTTCACAATACAAATACATTCATACAAAACATGTAAACATACTGAATATGAAATACCACAGCTTGGTGTAGCACTCATGGAAAATACTCATAATTAATTAATCTACCAGTTAAAAAGTCACTGTTACGGTTCTGTGAACTTTGATTATATACGGTGAAAGCATCAGTAGTGGGAGATTCCCATTTTCCAGAGAGTTCATACACAGCTACGTAATTGCTGTATGAGCATTATAACTGCTACAACATGGCCAGCAGTGTTAATCATGGAGTAAGCCACCCACTGAGTTACTACAGTTTAAAGAGCAGTTTAGTCTGGTTCAAAACAGTACTGTAGAGGTAATTGCAAATAGTCACACTTGCAGCTCACAGTAGGGAGCCGTAAATATATTATTTAAAATTGTAATTATAGTGCACTTTGATATGGGAGCTGTTGCTGTTTCCCCGCATGCATATAATCCGCTGTAAGTACATGTGCCTGCAATGTTAATTGTTCACTCAGTACCAATCCAGCCTTTTAAATGTTTTCAATCACAACTCTTGAGATTTTGTGATTGTGAGTTCAGTAAACAAAATAAATATAGATTTTTTTTAATGATTATGATACATATACTCCTATAATTCATCACTTTAAGGCCAATAGAGAGATGAGCTGTAGTATGCAACACAAACGTACCACGAAGGATAAATTACATGTTTACCCTGAGCAAAACTTGGCTGTTCTTCTCAGCGGCAGTCGCGTCAGGTTTTTTGCGATCAGGCCGGCCGAGCCTGGTGCAGCATCCTGAACACGAGCGAGCCACTTGGGGGTCAAATGCTAAAGGAGGCTGCAGGGCAGTTAGTTTAAGCCTCAGGTAACAGATGGGGAATGCAAACTGCGCAATACCAGTGTCATGAAGCAGCTTGCCATCAGGGCTCAGCTTCTAAAGGGCTCGTTAAGACATTGACCTGAGAACTTGGTAATAGATACTGCATGCCTGTAGAGCTGGAACAGAGTGAGAAAGATTGTCCTGGACAGTAATGTCTTTCAGGAAACCTTAGAGCGTGTTGACGCAGCATTATGCTGCCATAGAAATGAAGATCAAGGTGAGACATTGGATATTGGGATATTGAGGTAAACAATAACTTTATCGGCAAGCACGCTTGCTTGACGTGCTTTATCACAATCCAGAAGTGGGTAGTGGGGAAGGCATTATGTATTACTTGTCATACCTCATTTGCGATGACTGGTACTACAATGGGAACTACAACAAAATGCAGCTAAATTGATGCGACGTGGATCATGAAACGTTTTGTATCACAACGGCAGATAGCAAAGGCCAAGTTAGAATTGTATTACTTATACAAAGCAGCACAGATACCTTTCTGCAGGCCTTTGATTTACTAACTTTATATAATTATTTTTTACATTTCTTTTTAAGACTTGTGCATTCAAATCTGGTTGCTCTGTGTAGTTACATCTGGTACGAACATGTGCTCTGTATCTGGATAGATTACCTGTCCATCCAATCCACGTGTCACCTCCAGTCTGGCTGATCTGATGACTTTCCTGATTATAATGAGTTCAGCCTGCATGTACATTTTGAATTAACGTGTGTTTTTCCTTATTTAGACAGTACATCATCATACAGACTGCATGGTAAAGCTGGATGTAATTGGGGTCAGAGTCGAACATGTAAACCGTTTTAGTTTGAAATGTAGGGATGCTACAGGTACGCTCCCTTTAAATGGATAGTTTGGATTTTCTTGAAGTGTGGTTGTATGAGGTACATATCCTCAGTCTGTGAATTACTGACAGTAGATGGCAGTCTGCACACTCCCAGTTTGGAGAAGCAGACACCGGCACAGAAGCTAAGTAATGTACTGCTGTGGACGGGGGCAGCAGCAAAAAAGTGTACATTTTATTTTAAATATTTTCACCACTTTACCTTGTCAGACTTTTACCTTGCAGAACACAGGAGTTGCTGGTCTACCACTACGGTTAATTTGTTTGTGTAATTGTTTGACTTTGGTGAATCCAAATACATAAGTCCCATCATGGTACCTCATACAACACCACTTAAAAAATCTGACCTATCCTTTAAGTTCAAATAAGTGGTTTAGATAATGTGGTGAAACATTCAAATGTGTGACTGTCTGTGCTTTTGATATTTGCCCTACCGGCCTTATAGGAATTATAGGTAAAATAACACATTTTACCTTTAACTTTAAACCATTGTGGACTAGAAAGTGTGCGCCAAGTTTGAGCTTTGTCAGGTGTTGAGGCTGTACCATGTCGAGGACTACTCACATTTATTTTCACTGTTATTTGTCTGTACCTGCCACTTAATATTCATACTGCAATGTGGCAAAGTCTTGCTAATCGGATGTCTTTCTTCACATTCTGTCACACCTCCAGCTGGTTAGGTTATTATCAACCCCTGTCCTCATTGTTAATGTGTGTTTTGTGGGAAATATGATATTGACACTAACTCTGATTTAATAGCTATTACCCTTTTGAATAAGAGCGAACCAGCTAGTAGCTATTTTGAGACAATTAGGTGCTTGGCAAGTGAACAATCTAGTTGGAAACCCATGTTTACCCTGAATTACCAGTCTACTACAGACTCACTGTCTGTTATACTGTGAAAAACAACCTTTTGCTTCTGCTTGTAGGCAGCATGACTGATCGGGCTTATTTCTTTTTACGAGAACCACTGCAATGATTTTGTCCTTTGAGAAAATATGGCTATGAATCCATAAATAAGCTTCCCCGTAGCCCCAAGAAACCATTCTGATGTTTAATAAATCAAAGACAAAGAGGGTAGAAGAAACTCAAGCACTCTTGTTTTTTGTGTTTCAGTCTGGTCTGATTGTGGCGTGTTACCATGGCTACGTGGACGTGGTCATCGCCCTCTCTCGGTGCCCGTATCTTGATATTAACTGGCAGGACAACGAGGGCAACACCGCTTTTATTACTGCAGCACAAGCAGGTAAACACACCTCAGGCCTTTTAAAGGATTGTGAGTGCTTGTATTTCTCAGAAGGCCTTTGAGTAAGTGGCCACCAACACACAGGTGTTTCCACTTATTAGACTGATTAGACCTCTTACTGTGTGGACGTGCACAGACTGTACTTGATTAAGAGCTTCCAAACTGTTCACTAGTTAGACAATAAACATCAATTCCACTCTCATGTCTGCTACAAAATCAAAAATACATATATTTCCTCTCACCTGTAGAATTATTGAGTTATTTGTTAAGTGTTGGAGGTATCGGCGTAGAAATGTCTGCCTTTTGACCCGGTTACTAAAGATAATCCAGAGCCCTTGTTGTGAGCAGTTTCACGTAGGGACTATTTTCTTTCTATAGTACTACACCTGCCAACTATCAAGTTGCATGTAAAAAGAAGTATAAACAAATCTAATTGTAGTTTTACGGAAGGTTATGTGCCAAACTATTTCTTCGCTAGCTTTGGCCAAGCTAGCTATTTTCCCTGTCTCCAGTGTTTGACTACGTTAGCTGGCAGCTGGAGATAGCTTCAAATGTACCGTACCGAAATGAGCTTATAAAAAAAAGAAAGCAAATAAAGGTGTGCATGCGTGCGCAGGGCCTTCACAATTAAAATCATGCCTGTCATAAATTGTGTTATAAACAGTATCAGTTTTCTGTTCATTGTACTAATGTATCATCGTCTGTGTAGTATTTATTCATTGGTTTAATAATTAATTTATATTGTAAAAGTAATGATATACATTCAAAATGTAATATTTATGGTAGTGTATTGTTAACAAAAAAAGCAGTTGACATTACTGAGTCACTTTGCTGACACTGTGTCTCTTGAGCTGCTCTGTGCTTTTGCAGGTCAAAGACAAACACTGCAATGGTTGTATACAAAAGTAAAACAGGAAGTGACACACAGTACCTCATCAGGAGACAACGTTTTATTTTCCACTCTCAGGCAACTCACCAAATGATGATGTCTTCAAAGCAACTTAATGGAAACTAGCTAAAGGTTCTACATTGCCCTCACCAAAATAATTGCTGAGATTGGACCGTGGCTATGGTGCTAAAACTACGAGCAATTGAACAGGTTGTAAAGTTGAAGCCAGATTTGCTACCACCTTATTTCAAGGTGAAACCAAAGGTGACACCAAACTTGTTCCAATCTGTAAACTGTGATGGATGTTGACACTTAACATTTTGAGTAATACTTTTACTGTTTGCCTTCCTTGTCTTTCTTCCAAATAAATTAGACTAAACTGTCGGCTTGTTTACAACCTGTTGGACGATTGTGTTCCTGGACGCAACATATTTTAGATATGAGTAAATGTGAGTAAAATGTTATGTGAACTGATAGAACCAGTGGTGGGAGCAACACCAAATACAAACCCAAGTTGTACCAAACTGTAGTTTTCTATTAATCAAAAATAATCCTGTAACTGAAGAGAAATAAAATGTGCAATGATCCTGTCATTGGCACTTTTTGATAGGCTCTCGCTTTAAATGGCAATATGATTGAAAGAGTAAAGATCTGAACCAGGACAAGGTCTTATACATAAAGATCCATTTACTATTTAAGCACTGAGGGATTGAAATATAGGTCTGAGTACCAACCCAGTCAAACCTAATGGATTCATCCTCAGTATCTGTTTGAGTCATGCTAACATGCTCCCCAACTTTTAGCTTTCCATAGACCTTGTATGGCAGCTCGCCCCAAGCCGCACTTCGCCAATCCCTGGTGTAAATTTGGCGGAGCTACAAGCCGTAAACAGCTATTTCTACGCGCCTCTCGCCGCTGATTTTGACAGAGAATTGTTCATAAAATAAAAATATATTGAGAGCTCTGATAGTGCTATGTTCTTAAGCGATAGCTCTGATTAATAATTGTATTCTTTAATTTTGAAACAGTAACCTTATGTTGTTTTGTTAAAGGCTTTTGCATTAAATCACTGATTTTTTTTTCTTCATCACATCATCCTGCGCCTGACCTGGGCATCGGACTAAATAAGTGTTCTGTAACTTTACTCACTAATCATACATCAGTATTACAGGCCTAAGTCTGATTCAATGCCTCCCACTCCCTCCGCGTGCATAAAATGATGCACCCCCTTGTGCAGATGCATTCTGTTGTCGATGCCCCCACTACTTTTACAGAGGTAGACATTTTATTGCAGGGAATTGAGTAAAAAAATTATATTATGAGGTCTGGTGATTTCAGCCGCAAGAATCATTTTCATTTTCTGGCATTAAAAAGTATCATGGTAAGTAATATCATCGTGATGCAGCCACATGTATCAGACACGGCGGCTCGGCCTCTCGTCTGCTAACGATGATGAATGGCTCTTTGTGTCCTGTGATGAAGAGCTGCAGACTACTCATTTTCTGCTTCATTAAAAGAAGTATCGATCCCCTTTCATGACAAAGTACTCTGCAACACCTCAGGGGGACAGGTGACCGAGGCTGTGAGTCCACACGACTGCAGCAGAGTCGAATACATATGAGAAGAGAAGCTTTCCATGAAACATTTCCATGAAGTTAGAAAGCGTCCAGACATACATCGGTAATTAAACCCAGGTCGTCAGAGGTGAACTTCCAGTATTATAACTGAAACTGAATCCTTTATGTATGCTCTCTTCAAAGCCAACAGACTCATTCGACAAAAAACAAAATGTTGTCCTGGTCTGCCACAACCTGGGTCGGTTCATTTGTTTGTGTAATTGTGTTACATTGGTAAATCCAAATAGTCCCACATGGATAAGTACCACATACAACACCCATAAAAAATATCAACTATCCTTTAAGTTCAAATAGGTGGTTTAGATAATGTGGTGAAACTGGTGGAGAAGCCACAAATTATATATATAATAGTATAAATTAAAAAGACCTCAAACATTTACAGCATGACAGTCTTCTGTGTGCAGGAGGGAATTAAGCTGTTCCACAAAGTCACACAAGGACACATACAATATGTTTCCCCAGAAATAATTATACGGTAGAAGTGAGATAGGACGTAGAAAAATTAATATTCTTTGTTTTTATATTGATTGATGAAAAAAGAGTAGGAAATGGAGAAAAGCAAAGATAATATGGACGATGTATCAGAAGAAGCTTTGCCAGTGCCAAACTGTAGAAAACAGCCTGCATAGCACACCTCTGTGTTTGTCTCTGGTCTGCAGGTCATTCGTACATCTCAAACTACCTGCTCAACTACTTCCCTGGGATGGACATGGAGAGGAGGAACTGTCACGGTTTCACAGCGCTGATGAAGGCTGCCATGCAGGGTCGGGCCGAGTGTGTCAGGTCCCTCATGCTGTCTGGTAAAACACATAAATAATCATGGTCAACGGACAGCCTAGCCCCAGATTCTCCCTCTGACTGTCCCCTTGCATATCTCCTTATGTTTCCAGGAGGTGATATTCAGGCCCGGGACAGTAGCCGCCATATGACGCCCAGGGAGTGGGCTCTCTTCACTGGTCGATACGAGACTGCCAACCTAATGTATCGGCTGATGTCAAAGCCCTGTGCCGAGCAGTTCTGTGACACCTTCTCCCAGGAGTGGCCCATGTTGGAGGTTAATAAGTTCATCGTGACGACAGCCCTGCTATTGAATGCAACACATAATGCTTTAAACTAATGATTCCTCTAATGTTTGGGCTTCTTGTGCAGGAGCTGGTGGCCCGGGCCCAGGAGCCAAAGTCCTGCTGGAGGCATTTGATCAACTTCTTTTCCTGCTGCCCTTATAGGTTTTACATGACCAATAGGGTAGACCCTGTCGATGATGGCGTTCTTGAGCACATGGTCCAGATCACCACCTGTATCTCCTATCCAGTCATTGCCACGGCTTGCCGCACGGTGTGTCCAGGCAGCCCACCGTGCATCGGGAAGCGTCGTCAGGCCGTGCAGGAGATCCTGAGGAGGCAGCGGATATCTGAGCTGAAGAGCATGGGCCCGGACAGATTGAACCACTACAAGAGGTTTTTTCAGAACTCACGTGTCCTCCTTATCCCCAAGGTGACGGATCGGAGAGCCAGCCTGCAGCCTCAGCTGCTGTGCGACGTGGCCACAGTGGCCATTAGACGAGCAAGCCTCCTGCCTCTGAATATGCTGAGGAGAAACAGCGTGCGGCCAGGCATCGTGGTGCCTAAAGTTAGGCTCTGCAAAGCCCCGGCTCCGATCTTCATACCAGAAAGACTCAAACGGAGCCGTAACCACAACGAGCTCCAGATCCCCAAGTGGAACTACAAGATGAAGAAAATAGAGAGGAGGCAGGAGGAGGAGAGGCTAAGACTGCCACCTCAGATAAGGAGGAGATGAGGGGAAAGCGGAGTACTACTGTGACATGGCCTGCTGCAAATTCAAGGAGCTCGAGTGTGTTTAGTTTGAAAGCCCTGACAACGCACAACGTCGCAGTCCTAGAAAACTAAAGAATGTTTACTCTGTTGATGTAAATATAACTGCAAATGTTTTTCATTTTTGTTTTGTTGTATTTGTTGCCTTGTTTCTTCTTTAGTTCCCACGCTTCATTTTTTAGGCATGATTTGCATTGTGGTGCAATGTGGGAGATACGAATGCTTATTAAAAAGTTACACATACAGAATAGTACGACGACGTATTAGGGGCATTATAAGTAAAAACAAAAGCCGGGGTAGGGAGGTAATAATCCGAGAAAGAATTTGGATATTCTCTGAGATTAAAGTCGTCATCAGAAAATAAATCACAAATTTAGGAAAGAAAATCATGAATATTTTATTTGAGTTATAAAGTCATAAATTAACGGAAAAGAAACCTTGTGAAAGGAACCACCTCTCTTCACTGCAAGATTGGATCAACTTCATTGGCTGCCTGCCCTGTGTGATGCCTGCAGTACCAACCTTGCAATCAGATTAAGCAATAAGGAAATACTTTCAGCCCAGAATCACAATTATCAGAAGTATTCCCCGTTTAACGGTGGTGTCTGTGGTGCGATGAGGTTGATCCGACCTTGCAAAGTGAAGCGTAAATGTACCACTTTAATCTCGAAACATTAACCCCTTCACTGGCATTGCCGTCGTTTTTCTTACCTACAATGGCCCGAATACGCCGTTGTAGTAATTCCTGCGAGGATGCTAACAAAACAAATGTTTTCACGTTGGCACAACAGAAGATTATGGGTAAGCGTTTCAGAATGCTTTAAAAAGAAGTGCTTGTCTAAAGCAGAGGTTTCCAGCTCGGAACAAAACATACAACCGGGGAGCAGAGGAGGAAAGAAGAGGAAACATTCAGTAAGAGAAATAAGGAGAACACAGAAGCAGAGGAGAGGCAGGGATTAGTGCTGTGTTTCCGTACGGCTCTGCTCGACTCCACTCACTTTTGGTACCAGGTGCTTTTCTCTATTTCGGTTTTTCACTGCGGATGGTATCCCCTCAGTGTAGGCGGTGACATCTGTTTGCCTTAGCGACGCCGCTTGAACCTGTAACAATTGTAAGGTGAAGGCGGCCATTTTTTTAAAGTGGGGTTGAGTGAATAAAAAAAGACATGATCGCTATTGAAGGTAGTTTTTAAATACGCCGTGTTTGGACGAGATGTTCCGCGACGCACTAGCCAATCGCTGAGAGAAGAGCTGCGACATGGCCAAATGAAGATTGGTGGCTGACTGTCACAGCACATTGCCACAGGAAAGGATCACTGAGCATTCGGGAGGGAGTAAGCCAAGAAGCCATTTTACACTGATACATATACAACAGGTATTTGTGAGCAGTATTTGACAGCTGAGCTGAGGAGCCAGCTCACGCAGGCTTTGTAAAGGCTTTGTAGAGAAGTGGGAAGGCAGAGCCAAAAATAAACAGCTTAGTGCGAGACTGTGACTAATTGACTTCCAAAATAATCACGAGTTAGTCCACTGCTACGCTTGTACTGTAGGTATCTCCTGCTCTGTGAGAAGTGGAGGGCCACCGTTAGTTATTCCTGATCATGTGTATTTGAATTTCGCATTGAAATGGCAGTAATGAAAAAAACATTTGGAGGAGCTTTTACAACATACAGATAAATGGAATATAAATACTACAAAATGTGAGTAAGGAAAGGGTACCACATATGTCCCTTTTGGTGTGTAAAGATGCTACTAAGTGTAATAATGACATGTATCACCCTCCAGTGGCAACCACTGGGAATTGCAACAAAGCGATGAATCTGTACTCTTTTCTTCTTTCAATTGTTTTTTTTCCTCTGGGACTGAACTGGTCTTGACCCCAGTGAACTGTACTTAAGTGGACTGGGGACTATTTAAGTCTCTCTCCGTGGATCTTTTTACATTTCTGCCAAAAACGGAAACTCTTTGGTAGCAAAAACTCATTTCTACCACATTTGTGCACTGGCATGGAGGATCATACATCATGTGGAGAGGATGGAGAAACCGTTATGTCACTCACACAAACTGTATTTTATATACTTTAAGTCAGGGGGGGCCCACACCTTTTGGGCTTATGAGCTACTTTTGAAATGACCAGGTCCAAGTGATCTAGCTGTATTAAAATAAATACAGGGGGGGGGGGGGGGGGGGGTTGCTAGTGCGTAGTTCACTCCTCCCCTCTCCTTTCCTCCGCTCTGTCTCTGACTTTAAGTGTGTGTGTGGGAGCGAAACAGTGGTGAATGCGCAAGGCAAGAAAAAAACAAAAAACTTGAATTTCCGTTGGGGGAATATATATGTATATTCTTTAACGGTGCGCGATCTACCCGCACTACAATCGTAGTTTAAACTGTGACCTTTCGAACACCCCTGCTTTAAGTGATAAAGATTTTCATTGAAATAAATGTATATTAAGTATATCCCTGAAGGAGGTAACACACTGGTGATTGAGCCTATGGCCTCCTGATAAAAGCTCTTGCATTTGCAGTATTAGGATCTGGGTGTCTATGTCCACATTCCTGGGAAACACTGTTTGGATCTCTGGGAAGTGACATCCAAGCTTACAGCTTATCGCCATAGCTGTCGACTTTAAAGGAGAAGACCACGTAAATAATGTTGAAGGAATTCAAATATGTTATTTCCATGGCCTAGGGAACATAAGGTCATCGGTTTCAGAGCCACACACAAGAGAACAGGATCTCAAACTTGTAATGTCATCAAGCATCAAGAGCTGCTCCATAGACAATGAATGGAAGACCACCGAATGTTTGAAACAGAAAATGTGCCCATTTACTCAGACCATCACAGGAGGGAAATGTTGTGATTCATACTTGAATGTCAAAATTGATCTTTTTTGTCCTTTTGTTTTGTCATCGGTTGTGTATATTTATGTAACCCTTTCCTTTGATTAGACAGATACTGATGCGTTTCTTTTTACCATGGATATTGAAAGCTAAACTACAACAAAGGTCAATTCCATGCACATCTTCGTCAATCAGGGAGTCATTTGTAAATGGCCTTTTTTGATTATTTTATGACATACTACACTTTAACTTTTACTATACTATGACTTTTTATTATATACAATACTATAACATTTTCATTACATACTATAACATATTTATGAATTTTTATATGACATGCTCGAATTTAACTTTTTTCTTTATGACTCACTATATTATGACTCTTTATGACGTACTAAACCATGGCTTTGAATATTCGCTGTTGATTACTGCCGAAGCTGTGGAGTCTTTCTTTTGTTCATGGTCTGAGGCTGCCCAACTGAAAATTCACTTTCATATTACTCCAGTCGTCCTCTCCGTGTTTAAAAGTTAATCCACCATATCTAAATACAGTAGGCCTATTGTGCAAAGTCTTCTGTCTCATGTAATCCCCGACTCGGTGATGTCGAGGTCACGGCTCTGTGCGGGCCGCGCCGTCTGTTGCAGGACACCTTGTTGTTCTTTTCGCTGAATGTACTGTAGGTCTTTATGACTTCACACTTGCTGTACGCTTTGGGTTCGTTGTCATGCTGCAGAATGAATTTGGGACGAATCAGACGCCTCTCTGATGGTTTAGCATGGTGGATAAGAGTCTGCCTTTAATTCTTTTCAGCATTGAGGAGACCACTTATTCTGACCAAATCCCAAACTGCATTTGCAGAAATGCAGCCCCGAACGTGTCTTCAGCGACAGATTAAACTGTGATGTTAATCTCAGCTTTATTCCTACACAGCTGTTTCAACCTGTGGTATCTTTTTATATCATGCACTGGTAAAGTCTGTTACTTCGTTGCTCTCTTTCTTTAACAGCATATTCATATCTCACTCAAATGTTTAACTATTTGCAAAAATAAACGTTTTGAAAACTATAATGTAATATTACTTGTTGACACACGAATGCAGAAGATATGAAATAACAAATCTTTTCGTGCTTCACACCTTAGTACTGTATAGTTATACTTGTATAAGTGCTGCTATGCTATCATGGTGCAGTGACAGTGGAAGAAACACAAATGTTAATGGCAATAAATATTTCATCAAAACTTTGTTCATCGGTAATCTCAAATATGAGTTTTGGTAGGAAAACTGTACAAAGTGAAGTAACAAAGAAGTGACATCCTGGAGGGAGTCGTGTGTACTGAATCACTACAGGGATCTCCTACATGCTACTTTGGGTTTTTGCCAAGAGAAACTAAAAAAATAATTGTCCTGGGAACCATAAAATACTGTAATAATATTTAAAACACTAACTATACCGGGTAACTTGCTTTCTAAAGTTTGGCTGATCAAACATTTTACGAACCTCTTTTACTTTGTTACAGCAGCAGAGATACAACTATAGGTGTCCTACAAATAAAAATACTTGTGGTTTCCCTTAGATTAGAAAAAAAAGATGCTCTCCAGCCTCCCTCATCTCTGGAGCTGACTTGACGCGTCGTCCATGCTTTGTTCTGCGCTCCCACAGTGCATGTGTGATGAAGACAAGACGCAGGCTAACCCCAGCTCTCCAAGATAACAGTCTGTGCCTGTGGCGTGGCGCTCTATCTACAGAGAGCCATGCAGAACAGGCTTCAGAGACTAAAATGGCCGCCACCCTGACCTGTGCTGCAGTTTCTCTAATGACCACTAGAGAGCACTCATGACCCTTTGTATAGATGATCTCATGCCATTAATTAAATAATAGGGGACATCACCGAACTGCTTTCTGTGTCTGCTGTTTGAGAGGCTGCGTCGTCTTTCCATCAGTGTAAGTGTATGTTATATACAAAGCTATTTACAATAACTTCTGTGTTCAAACCCAAAGTTAAACAGGACAGGGCTGACATACATGAGCCCTGTCTCACAACATCATCTTAAACTCGGTCTCATGGATGTTTTTACTCAAACGTGTCCTGGTCTTTGGTCCTTTGCATCACTTGCTGGTCTCGTAGAACACGGGTTGAAGCTTTCCTGCTGTAAGTGTATTGTGCACAAAGATGCACAATTCTTTCATTTACAAGTGCAGGTAATGTGTCTGCATCTTCATTTTTGTAGTGTTATGCAGAAATGTATGAACCGGTATCAGACTTTCAGAGATAGCTTGTAACCTTAGTTGTATTCACACTTTTATGTAAATAATGAAATGTTAAGAAATGACTTTGTTTCCTGCTTCAAACCTGTTTTTTTTGTTGGTCTTCTTACATTTGCCCAAACACTGGTCCCTCCTTAGAACTACAGCGCCGCATAACAATAACTGAGTGAATAATCCAACATGTTCATTGTGATGGATTAGTTGTTTAGCAAGTTTCAAGTCTTTGTTAGTGAATTTGCATATTGTACTGAAGGAGAAGAAAGCCAAGAAGGTTTTCAAACTAAAAGCTTATGGGATGCTTTTGGAATCCTGCAACAATGCAGTTAATGGTAAAACATAGAAATCCAGCAAAGCTGAACATAACCACAGTAAAGAAACACCATAAAGACACTTTTTTTTTTGGCAACAGAACAAACAAAATCAGAGGTTCTTCGATGGTTCATTTATATTTTTTGGAGCAGTTGCAATCTGTTTGAGGCAATAGAAAGATTCACAATTCTCTTTTTAAAACACATTTGGTCTAGCAACAAAAAGGTTACCGACGTTATATCTCCATACAGGTCTTATAGTCAGGTTTTTCTGCCTAAGGATCACAAGGACACACATAACGTTGTCAGTTTCCAGATGCCTACTCACAAATACAGTACGTCTGTTTTTCATCCAGTGTTTTTTGTGGGGACAGTTGCATTATGGGTCATTTTTCAAGCAACAGAAGATGACCTCTAGGACTTATAAACAGCAGTGGGTAGGGAGAACCAGGGTCTGTTGTCACGTATTACAATTTAGCCTTTCTCACATCAAAATAAAATAGAAATCACCATTTAGTTTCAGATTTACGGACGAAAAACACTCGTGCATTCATGGGTGAACCTTTTTTTGCTATTTAGCATAATGAAACCAATTAATCCGAACTGGGGGTTTTCATGCATGGGAAATACAAGAATCACAATTGTGATTGTTCTCCGTTATGTGGCTGATCATCAAGAGTTTGCAAAGGGGAACATACATTTTGTGCACAGATAAAATACAGACATGTTGGAAATACTTGGACGTAGCACCTTTTTGGACTGCTTCAGTAACAACGTGGATCCCTGGGCCCTGGTCTACTCTACTCCACATAGCAACAACATTACTACACAAAGTCGACAATTTAGTGTGTTGACCAGAAATAAAAAATGTGAACAAAATTCCTACATGTAGCTGTTTTTTTTCTTTTTTAAGTCTTTTTCCATAATGTTGCTGCTATAAGTGACATCCACATCTGCACATAAAAAGTATATATATTTATATTTATATAATATATATCCGTACTCTATTAACAGTTTTGTCTACCATGAAGTTAGAATTGCCACCCATCTCTGAGAAAAAAGTTATTTTTTGTACTTCAAACATTGATTATTTTACAACACAGAAATCAACTAATTTTGTACAACTTTGGAGGAAGCGTTGCTCCGCCCGGTCACAGTCCCTCCGTGGTTTTCTTTTTTTGTTTTCTTTGTTTTCTTTTTATGTTTTCTCTCCAATCCTGGTGCAGTTAGGCAGGTTTCATCCCAGTAAAACAGTTTAGAAAAACCGAAGCATTTACAAACTGGCATCGTTAGAACAGCAAGGATGTTCGGCTGAGAGCTTCAGCTGAACTTGGACCCTTTAACACGCCCCTAACCTTCCCCCCCCTGCCTTCTACAGCTGAGGGGAAGTAACCCTTGTTTGGCACGGTTATATACACAATGAGCACAGTTCACTCAAAGGAGGGGCTCATGAGAACAAAAAGTGGATTTGAGGTGTTGATGTGGAAAGATAGCCGACAAAAAACCAAAAGCTAACCTTAAGAAAATTCGAGTTTTGTCACGGAAAAGGCTGCTCAACTTTTTGAGTCAGCCATTAAGTGAAAACCATCTGTAGGACAGTTAAAGGAGCACCGTGACATACCAGAATTGATGCCTCAATACCCAATATTTCACAATAGCAACACGTTGACATCCGTCTGTAACTGTGATATGAATTTAGAAAGTCTGGGTGCAGATATTGTGTGTGTGTGTATTTGTGTGTGTTCTTAAGGGGGGGGCAGTTAGTGAGAAAGTGAGGTTGACCCAATGGCGAAAAGGCCTGACATGACACAGAAAATAGTGCAATGTACAGTACACAATGCATCTCCGTAAATGTACAGTGTACGTCAAATACTATACAACCAGAATCGAGAATTAAAAAAGTAGAAACACAACAAAAGAAAAAAGAAGAAAAAAAACCTGTTACAAATGACAAAGTCCAGAAGCGTTCTTTGCCCAGAGGAGGATACATCACGCTGAAGCCATAGAGAGAAACAAAGGTTTGTGTGACAGACGTCTACATGTCCTACAGCTCTGCTTCTTGTGCTTCACATTACTAAAAGCCATGATGCTATACCACATATTTACAGGTGTCTCCTGGATATCTCTCACACGTTCCATTCACAATCCAAAACCTTCCATTCTTGAGTCCACTGATTCATTTTTTTCTTTCATTGTCCATCCTCATCTCCACATATTTCACTCTTTTTCCACCTTTCCTTCCCCTTCTCTTTCGTCATGTCCGTCCCTCTTACATTCTGTATCCAGAGGCCTTCAGGTGCAGGAGATCTTTCTGTCTGCTCAACCTTTTTTCGCAGTAGTTGTTCACAAACTAAACACGGAAAGAAAATGTGTCCGTCAGTTTTGTTGGTGGTGTGCATGCACATGCATGGCCGCTCCTCCGTTTCGCTTCTGTTCCTTTGTCCCCTTTCCGTCCTCCCTCAGATGTCTCTGAAAGGAGTTTAATGTCTCAGATTTTCTTCTCATGTCTCTTTTCCTGCACTCCATCTCTGTCTCCCTCTGTCGTCCTGCTATCTATGATGCTACTCAGGAACTACAGGGGAGGATGGTGATGGAGGGAAATTGTCCTCTCGTGTCCTCCTCTATTTAAACTACCCCCTTCCCCCATCCACCCTCACCTCCTCCTAATCCTCCGCCCTTGTCTCCCCTTAGACCCAGGAGTCTGGTGAGGCTGGATAGTGGCTGGTCTCATAGTTGAGCTCGCTGTAGGGCCGCGAGGCTGAGTAGAAGTCTACATAGTTGCCGGTGGACTTGAGGCCCTGCAGGTGCATGTTGAGGTCACCCTGCGGGGGGCGCCCTCCCGCGTGAACCTGGTTCTCGTAGAAGGCCTGGTCCTCGTAGTTGACGCTTTCGGGCGGGGGAGGGTTTTGGAAAGGAGGGTATGGCTCTGAAGGCAGGCCTTGAGAAGAGATCTGTTGAAAGAAAAGCAAAAGTCATTCATTGACGAGCAAGAACATGATGGTGAGTAGGGTCGGGCGATACTTTTACATTTTCCAACCGCCCATCGTCAGCCCAAGTTTGTTTAGCTAGCAGTCAAACTAGTATCCAAAAAGGGATTGATTGGTGTGTGATGCTGTGAGAATGCCGAGTCATACGTTTAGAGATACTACCAGCCTCAGGTATCAGCTGCCAGAGGGTGTGATGGGTAATATACGTATAAGGCTTTTACAACAATGAGCAACAATTCAGAATCGAATACCAAACCCTGACAGCAGTTTACTCTAGTATTCCTGTACTGCATAAATGGCCCTCGTGGTATTTGTTTTTATCCCATTTGGATTCACTAATAAACTCCCGTAGAATATGCTGCTATATTTTCTCTCTTAACTTACTATACAGTAGTTCCTTCTCTTAAAGGTGATGTGAGTCATGAAGAAGCATATTTGAAAGATAACTAGTCGTAGTACTTATTCACAGATGTGAATACTTTGAGGTATTTGTGTGTTATCAGTACTTGTCTCAATACACAGGCTTTGTGATCACATGTATTTAATACAGAAAAGTGACTTGTCGTACCTGATTATACTTCAGGTCCTCAGTGGGCGACACGTATGCTCCTCTGTGCAGCGTGGACGACCCACTGGAGATTTGACCTGCAGAGACAGAGAGGACGTCATCAGGTGGACGGGACACATTTTTCATTAGAGAATAAGATTAAAATGACAATGAATGATGATGATTAAGGAGAGCTTAGAACTCGATGTTTCCCGTATAACTGCTGTCAGTATTACATAATGCAAAACTGAAACTACCCTGAAAACCACATTAAAGTATTATAGTGATCACATTATGGTAAACTTACTAACGCTCCCTATAGTTCCCTGATTAATAAGTAACTCAATTATTATTTAGTGGATGTTTTTCAGACTAAAATCCCATCGTGAAAACTGATCGTGAGATCTCAACAGCCTACGTCAGAGGATCTTTTCTGTCTGATTTTAGCTGATAAATTGTAGAATTTATAAGTGTAGTCCAGACATTGTATGAGAGTGGTATTGATTTCCTCCTATAACTTTCTTGAAGAAGGCAAATTAGCACATTTACCAAAATGTTGAACTTTAATATTGTAAAGTCTACACTTACATGTGGTTGCTATTTATTCCAAAGTTTTACACTTAGCAGAAAATACCTTCGCTTTGACGGGAGAATGTGTTTTTGTGTCAGACGTGCATTATGGAGTTCCTACCCATCATGGCGTCCTTCCGGGATGTGTGTTCGCCCTTGTTGCCAAGGTAACTGGCATTGGCAGTCGACTCGTAGTCTGGCTTCCTCTCCTTCAACGCCATCATCTCCCTGGGGGAAGCAGGGGCGCTCGCTACACACACACACACACACACAGACACACAGACACACACACAGACACACACACACACACACACACACACACACACACACGGGGGATATCTTTAACCTGTAATCCATCTTGAACACATTATCAATACATTTCACAGAGGAGGCCAGAGTGATGTGTACTTTACCAAGCATCTCATGTTTGTACAGCGCACCGAGGTATTACTGTGTGTATTATTTCCTCAAACCATCCCCCTGAAAGAAATCACAGACGGGGGCACTGAGTGCTGTTTGTATTGTGACTCTGTGGGTATCGTGACATTCTTCACAAATCTGGCTTTCTGACCAGGGTGAGACTTCAAAGTGATAAATATTGAGTCATCTCTCTTCTCTGCATCTGCTTTTACTCTTGCCTCTGTCTTCTATTTCTGTCTGTCTGTCTGCCGCTCTCTCTCCACCTGCATTTACTACGTACATACATAATTCCATTTTAAACTCCCACTGGCCTATTAATCTCTGTCCGTCTTGGCAGTAATCACCCTGAAATCCACAAAAACGAAAAAGTATCATAGAAAATATAGAGAATATGAAATGCGGAGGGATCAGTTGCAAAGATAATGAGTTAGTTCTGTTGAGCCATATTGGAGGAAACCTGGACTATTGATTCAGTGCCATGTATTTCAGTAGTGTTTCCTCTGATATTCAAATCATTATCAACAGCCTTTCATATAGAAGCTGCCGGCTGTAATGCAGCCTGCCAGCGTGTTTTGTGCAGCTGCATCGTTCCCTTTGTCTCTCTTCTGTATAACACATTCTAGCATTGATCCATACTCTCATCTATTGACATACCGGCACACACACACACACACACACACAGCGGTAAACAACTGGCCTTTCACACACAAAGATTTCTTTCTAGATGTGAAAGATTACCACATCAGTGAACTTAAGCTAATGGCTTGATGGACCATGTGCTTGCACAATTGTAAGCTGAGAAACTAAATTAAAAAAAATGCGATTTAAGCTTCCAAATCAAAATGTTAATCATTTCGCCACCGTCAGTTGACAGTGTCATAAATCCAGTTCCGGTGATTATTAAAAAAAATCCAATGAAACCCATTCAAATGCTCTCACATAAAGTCATTTCAAACTGGCTTGAATTATGTATTGGCAGATACAGAACAATAAATCTCCCTAATTGAGGGTTTTTAAAAATCATACCTGTCATTTAGTGTCATGAAATATGATGAAAACAATGGAACTCGTCTGGTAATATATTTATTGCAGAACTGATACTATAACCTCTGTCAGACATGCACCACGTTACATAATGTAACGGCAATTTCACATGTCAATCTCATGTCTGAATAAGTGCCAGAGTCACTTTTACATAAACATTTGCAACTTAAGGTTATTTTCATTATCGATTATCTTTTTAATTCATTGATTAATCGTTTGGTCAGAAAATAGTGAAAAATGTCCATTTCAGTTTCTCAAAGTCCAAGGTGATGTATTTAAATGTCTTGTTTCGTCAGTGCAAAACCCACAGATTAGAAGTTAAATGCACGTTGTGTTTGCCTTATGAAGAGGAATGTAATCAATGTATCGCTTCATTATCATCTCTTGTGCACACAGAAAAATGTCAGTCTCATAAACCATAAAGAAACACAGAAAGGAGTCAGTGTTAAGTTGTTAAGGGGTCTATAAAAATGTGAATTAGTGGAGAAGGGGAGGCAGATTCCCGTCGCACTCACGACGGTCTTTAGTGAAGGATTAAGTTACAAAATGTTTTAAAATCCATCAGCGATGAGAGAACCTTTCCACAACAGCCCTGTAATGACTAAACAAAGTCTTAAGGAACATTTAAATAAATAACACCTGTGTCGTGTATGACAAGCCATTACTTTAACACATAGATGATGCCAGCAACGCTACGTGTTCAATGTTTTGGAAACATTTTGATCACATGCCACACATGTCTGCCTGAAAATTGATTGTTGGCCTTGGTTTCAATGGACATTGTTATTGTCCCAGCGTCGGTTTCAGAGGCTTTTTAGAACCAGCCAAGAATAAAGCTCATGGGGAAAACACCGTTTACATTTTTCTTCCAATTTCTACAAAGTTAGTGAACATTAGAGGATGTTGTCATGAGTCCAAAAATACTGAAGCCTGGAAAATTCATAGTCAAATCATAATTTCGACAGCACAAGGGAAAACTACTTTTTTTTGGAGGCACCGTGCAAGGATTTTACTTGACAAGAGAATAATTTGTCAGTGGCTGCCATAGTGTGAAGGTTAAAGCAGACAGACAGAGCAGAGCATTTGCTTGACTGGACTGTAGTGGTTGGAAGATTGATAGAGGACAAAAGGGAAGACAGGAGAGTGCGGGCTGCGTAGACTCACCTGATCGATTGTTTGGTGAAGTCCGTACGGGAGAGATGGACGGAGTGCGAGAGGAAGAATAAGGTCGCTGTCTGTCTCTCTCTATCGTGGAGGAAGAGCCGACAAAATGGTACTGGGCGTAGCCATCCTGAAGAAGGGAAGAAAGGGGAAGGAAGGGACGACAAGAGACGAGACGGTGTAAGAAATAATGCCTGGCAATGGTGTCATCATTACTCCGTTTCCAGTGTTAATACAGCCAGAGCTCGTTCAGACTTTACCTTTTTGTAGAGGCTGCGGAGGTCTCTGTATTGCCACATGCTGTTCAGGACTTGGGATGCTGCTTTTACCACTTTAGGACTATGTCTGGGAATTCAGCAGAGAAGAAAAAACACACAGTATAAAGCTTGACTGTCCATCATTTTGTTTAGTGCTAGCAGGAGCTATAAAAACATCACAATGCAGAAGAACGAAGAAACAGACAAAAAGCAGAGACAGTAAAGCATCATCTCACTGCTGACGACCAAAGATGAAAATGCATTCTGTATCTCCTCAAATATGGCACTTTAAATTGTACTGAAGCCAAATTGCATAATTGATTGATTGGCCAATATTTCATTCTGCATCCTCCAGGGTTTCACTCAGCTGACTAATGGCGGTGGGTTTAATTGGCTCATATGGCCTTATCAGCCTAACAAATGACATTTATTTCTTCAAGTGATTTTGCTAAATGTTATTGTTTTGGATTTTGTGATTGCATATCAGTGATGGAACTTAAAAACAAGTCTTCCTATGTTTCCTGTCTGTATCTACTGTCAACTGTCAAACAAAAGAAATACAATAAATGTAGGTGTGTGGGTATGCAGGTAAACAGACAGATACTGACCAAACTTTCTTTTGGACCTTATTTTCTGCAGTTTTGACTGTTGACTCATAGCTCTAAAACAAGCACACAGCCTCTCTAAACCTTTACTTTCATCCTCCTCCTCCTCTGCCTCGCCCCTGCATCTCTGCTGCATGATCTCTCGCTCTACCACAGTCCTGTTCCAACCCTTCCTTATTCCACTTACTTGTCCACTGGACGGATGACATTTGCTGCATCTCCCTCTTGGCATACTACAGATTTTATAATACATCCATGGGCCTGCCTATCTTCATGCCTAAATATCTCTTTCTTGACATGCATCCCCTTGCTCTGCCTTATGAGCCTTAATATGTGTGAGTCAGCATTTGGAAATATGGAGACAATTAAATACAGATTATCTCCAGTCCAGCTGTACATATTGAGGCTGTGGGGACTCTGGTTCAGGAGTCTCTGCTCATCCAATAACAGAGCTTAGAATTTCAATAAATTACAGTTTTTGATTCTGAATCAATTCTGAATGAAATCGCCATTACAAGGTAATTAGTCACATATGCTGTATTGACCTATGTGTTCTTTCTGATATCAGTTTAAAACTGTTTCTACAACTTCTACAAGAACACTGCTCCATGATGGTACTTCTTATACTTCTTTGCTCCCTTCTTCTTTCTTTAAACCCCCTTCCACCTGACATCATCTTCCCATTCGGCTTACTTGTCTCCTTTGCTGCGGGCGACGCCGATGAGCTTCTCAATGCCGCCGGCGTCCCTCAGGGCCTTGGTGTTCTCCATGTTCTTGGTGATGACCTCGTGCAGTGCACAGCAGATAGCCGTGATGGTATCGTCTGACATGGTCTTTCCCACCAGGATGCTGCTGTTGGTGCTTCCTCCTCCTCCTCCCCCGCCGCTACTGTTGTTGTTGTTGCTGCCTCCGGGCAAACGGTGCACCAGGTCCCTCATGGCGTATTTACCTGTGGGCACGGTGGGTAAGAGTGACAGGGTGGGTGGGGGTGAGGTGGAAAAGGTTGGTTGGTTAAAGGGGTTTGGATGTGGAAAGGAGGAGACAAGGTGGAAATGGGAATGAAAGTAAGGCACTTTTGGGCTTGAGTATGCTAACTTTGGTGTGTTAGTGTTTTTGGGCAATACTTCTAATCTACTGATACAGAATATATATATATATATATATATATATATATATATATATATATATATATATATATAAGTATATATAACCATAGTCCAGAGAAAAATGATGCGCTCTCTGAAAAGATCAAGATAAGTAACATATCTAAACTTTAATTCTATTCTCCAAACCTATAAAATATCAATAAATATAGATCTAGAATGAGGAAAAAGTTTTCTCTGCTTAAGACTAGCCTCACTCTCTAAATCTGTCGACTCTCTGCTTTCCTTTTTCTTACCTGAAAAACCTATAAAAGCTAAAACACCCGACTCACACAGCCTGGCTGTGTGGCTGTCAGACGACGACGATGACTTGGCCACGTGATCTAACACCGACTGACTACATTTCCCATGACAGCTCAGTACTGCTGTCAGCCAATCTTGTCCACTCTGACCTCTGCCCCTCATTCTGATTGGGTCATCACCCTGGGTGGTGGGGGTGGGGGCAAGTCATGATCAACTGACAGTTCACATTCACACTGTATGTCTAAAGATCCTGCTGGTACATGAAGTATATATACTGCAGAATTATTTGAATTAATACTGTGTAGTATTAAACACAAACGCAAACCAAATATAATAATGATGTACAGTATATATACCTTTTGTTTTAAGCAAGACAAGAATGTATTTAGTTTGAGCAATGCAACGTTTACATTTAGGAACAGAAGTCAGGAAAAATGTGTGTCTCTGCTGAAATAAATACAAAAACAAAGTCGACCAGTGATTCTCAATGTGGGGTCCATGGCACTCCGCCAAGGGGTCTGTAAAGAGTTTTCAGATTCATTCATTTAAATGATCATGATTTTAAAAATGATGACTTTTAATTGTTATTAAATAAAATAAATTGTATCTGGATATAACAAATTGTATATTATTTTAAATACCGTAAACAGAATCTGTGTTTTAAAACTCTGTGTGTGTGTTTTCTGAAATGCTCTCTTAATTCGCTTTTGGTATTTAGTTTAGGTTCAGTGTTTTATTGGTATTCTATGTTGAGAATGGTGCAAATATTTTTCATACCTGTCTGATATCTTTCCAATACATCTTTCTTGTGTTGTTCTTGCTCATTACTAGGAGTAAAGAAGTGCAAAAAATAGGGGGTCCCCGGTACATTCTGATAAACAATTGAGAACCTGAGAGATAAAACTAGACCAGTTGCTTCAAGTCATACACACACACTCCATTACTTCAACTTTCCTAATGACTTTTTCATTTTAAGCAATAAAATAAACACAATTATTTCCAAATAATGACCAATTCACAAACATAAACTGGCTTATTACAATAAGTAATATTCACATTATTACAAACACACTAATGCTGAAAGTGAAGCGCTCGCTCCGTCAAGTTTGTACCAATGCAGCAATAAAGCAACAGTTGGCTCACAGCGGACCTGTCTGTGCAGACAGTATTGATATCTACAGCTGAAAGCTCTGAGGATGCAACCACAATATGTTGTGTCTTTAACTCAATTTCATCATGTCAACACAACACAAGTGAGGGCACGACAATATGTCCTACCAACATAGGCATGCGTGCCCCTGTGTCAGCGCGATATAAGATTGACATTACAACCTGCATACACTGTACACATGCATGGTTGCATTCACATATGTAGACGGCACGCGCACACACACACACACACACACAGACACACACACACACACAGACGCAGACAGCTTAGCTCAGAGCCTCAAGCATCAGACAGAGCAAGAGGAAGGAGGCATGCAGTTGTTGCCATGGGGACCAGTAGAAAAGCAAGAGTTTATTACAGACTTGGTCTCCAAAGGAAAATCAAGCATCAAACGATCAATCAGAGCAACATCACTATCTGCTTAAAGGAAACGTTCTTTATATCTGCATATATGCAGGCGAATACTATCAGAACATGTACATATGTCTTTTTAATATATTAAAGACAAATGCACCAGCCTATCGCCGGTCAGCAATAACTCTGCGCAGATGAACTTTTAACAGTTACTTAAAAAAAAACAAGACGACTAAACAAGCCTACTTATGTACACAAGTATCATATTCATTATTGAAGCAAGTGAATAGTTCTGCAAGTGGGTCAAGATAACTGCTCTTGTTTTCAGCGCTATTATCCTAAATTAAGGCCACTCAAGTGAGACTTGAAAAAAGTTGGATGCTTTGATGCATTAACCCATTGGCAGATTATTTTCTGTGTCACCGCTTTCCAGACTGTGTGGGTCCCTTTGTGTAACTTCCCTCTTTCTATGCTGTGAATGAACTACTCACCAATGAGCTCCTTGTTCCTGACGTCCAGAGCCATGTTCCTGAGCGCGGTGGCCACGGCACAAACCACCCGGTCGTTGTCTATCCTCAGTAACTCCACCAGGATGGGGAGGCCTTTCTCCTTACGCACCGCAGCCCGGATATACACCGACCACTGGGCAGGACAGAGGGTGTGGAGGTGGACAGAGAGAGAGGTTTGATTTTATTCGAGTTCCTTTCTGCCTACGTGTTCTGTGAGGTTAAATGAATGTTTTTGTCAAAGGAGTCTGGTGGCTTTGAAGAGAGCAGAGATAACGGCTGTCAGACGGCGAGGTGAAACGGGGAAAATATTCTAAATGTAGTGCACACTCAAACTGATTTTTTTAGGTGGGCCCTTTTACAGATGGCTAAAATACATTGCCGATCGCCATGCACTTTAATTCACTGATTATGGATAAGTACCTCATACAACCCCACTTCAAAACATCCAAACTATCCCTTTAACTGATGACACATATTGTGGTTGGCTGATCTTCTGCTTGTGATTCATTACGACACTTCTCGTGGCCTTCAGTAGCAAACTGAGTTGTTCAGTTGTCATGGAGATGATTTACGGTACTTATTGTGTATACCGTATTTTCCGCACTATAAGGCGCACTTAAAAGCCTTTAATTTTCTCAAAAAGCGACAGTGCGCCTTATAATCCGGAGCGCTTTATATATGGATTAATTCTGGTTGTGTTTACTGATCTCGAAGCGATTTTGTGTGGTACACGGCGCTCTGTCAAAATGTTTTAGTACGACTTTTGTAAACTACAAAGCCGCACTGTGCTGCCTATTTCTATGTTTATAGAGTTGGGACATGTTTTTTGACTCAGAGTGAGCGCTCATTGGTTTGTTGGTTTGCTGGGGGCGTGTCAGAGTGAGCGCTTCTGCTTTGCGAGGATCTTTGTTTACGGAGCTGCGAGATCAACACGTGGAGCAGAGACGCTAAAAAACTGTGTTTGTGTCTGTGATGCTTGAGCCTTGGAAACTATTTGTCTTTTTACGAAGTAAAATAAGAACAGTAAAGTCAAGAAAGCAAACCTTGCATCTTTATTGGAGGACTTTTGCATGTTAGCTAACTGTCTAGCTACGCATAGGGATACGCGCTGTACTTGCATAACACGCACCGCTTGCAGCATTACGGCTACCGTAGTCAGGAGCGTCGCGGAGTAATACATACTGTGCTTCACCATAATATTACAGTGTGTGTGTATAAGGACCCCAAAATGGCACCTGTCAAGAGACACGCTTACGACGCGGACTTCAAACTCAAGGCTATCAGTCACGCAGTAGAACATGGGAATAGAGAGAATTCAACATTAATGAATCAATGGTACGGAAGTGGAGGAAGCAAGAAGATGACGTTTGATTTGGCGGTATCAGACTGTTTTTTTTACGTGTTACAACTGAACAAGGTTGGGAGTTATTGTGAATACGCTCATTAACGTTTGAACAATGTTGAGTTATTGTGAACACGTTTAATAAAGTTTGACTGACTGACTTATCTGACTGTTTTGTTTCGCTTAATGCGCCTTATAGTCCGGTGCGCTTTATATATGAAAACAGATCGAAAATAGACCATTCATTGACAGTGCGCCTTATAATCCAGTGCGCTCTATAGTGCGGAAAATACGGTAGTTTATGGCTTTGTTGTTATCATGTCACCTACGTGTGCTAAGGATCCCACAGCACACAATGACCAGAATATGGGGGGGGGATTTCTCACTTTCAGAACATTTTGACACCCACTGGAATGTCAATGCACTTCTGATGATGCACTTCTATCACGGTGATATCGGCAGTCTCTACCTTCCAGCTGCCAGCAGCTAGGTTCTGCAGAGCCCCAGCTGCCCCCTCCAGGGTGTCTGGGTTGGAGCACTCAGACAGCAGTGTAAGGTAGGGCTTGACGATGGTGGGGTGCCATAACATCTGGATGCCTTTCGGGGGCTCCGCCAAGTCTGGAAATGGGCCGACGCCATCCCACTGCAGAAGATGAGACATAATTCAGAATAGAAAAGCATTTTGAATTCTGTGTGAGGCGAAGGGTTTGACAGTGGTTGGGTGCCAGCATGGACCCCTCAGGCAAGAACAGAGGAAGGAGAAAGAGGGAGAAGATTTGCTATTCATAAACAGGGATATGAATAGGGTGGCATTCATCTATTTGTGCATTTTGTTTTTCTATCTCTTCATTAATGATGCATTTTGAAACATACACACACTAACATACTGCATAGCTCTTGATTGCTGGAGGTTTCTCAGTGACACTGCAATATCATTTGCACAGATTAGTAGTACTGGCATTTGACTGGCATGTGTTTAAGGTTGCACTTTGTTTTATGATTACTCCTTTATGTACTGCTGCAGTTTAATCTACAGCAATGCATCATATTCTTTAAGATCATCATATGTTTGTAGCATAGCTGTCGTGTGAGAACCACGTATCTCCAAGAAGTGATGAGTTTAGAAAATGAGCCCCGTTTTCAGCTTTGTGAACATGTGTTCTTACAGCTGATCCAAGAGGGCTTTTTAAATAGTTTTCTCAACACATAAAGGAACACCTTCACTTCATCTCAAACATTCAAAATAAACACATCTGGAGATTCATGGTTTTCAATGGACAGGAATGAGATGAAAAGCTGTAATCTGAAAAATCTAAGTTTTAATACAAATGTAACGGAGTAAAATGTAGAATATTTGTTCCCTGAAATGTAGTGAAGTGGAAGTAAAAAGTAGCAAAAAATAGAAATTGTACTTAAGTAAATTGAGTTTACTACAAACGTACTTGACCTCTTTATCTGAATCTGATTGGTTGATGTACTATAGTAAAAACACTGGGATGTCCTGTATGCTTCCTACTTGTCCTCATTATATAATATGGATTAAGATTATGTAATTATAATTTGTATGGAAAATAATATCATCCTCCTTCCATCTGCAATGACGTAATCTCACACGACATCTGATAAGGCCCGCTGCCAACAGACTGCACTGCTGTCTTCCTTTGCTTCCCTTTGCTTCCCTTTCTGACCTTATTATCGTACTACTTCCTCTTCCCCCCTCTCTCCTCTCTCACCCTTTTGTATTTTCTAGCCACCCCCTTAACCCCAACTTCCTTTACTCTCCCTTTATATCTCCTCCCTACCGACATATCCTTTCCTCCTCTCGTCTCCTCTCCTGTAATTACCCTACAGTTGATAGAGTTTTGCCCTCTCCAACAAGCTCCCCGATCGCTACTTCATGGTAATCACCCACAGCTGCACTGGAGTGGAGACACACAGATAGAGGGAAGATAGAGGGGGGGGGGTTATTATCATTATGGAGAGGTTATGATTTGTCCCTTTACAATCTGATCCCATGGTTAGTTTTAAGATCCCTCATTTCCCTGGTTCTGCCTGGATACACAAAAATGTTGTTGAGGGTTGGCTTGGAAAATGAAAGTTAAAGGCCTGGCTCATCACTAACATTATAAAAAAAAGAAAGAAAACTCCTTTCTCTGTCTTTTCTAGAAATGAAAGGGCAGGGAGAGCTTGCAGAGCTAATGAGCAATTCACCCACCCTGATCCACCGGAAGTGTTGGGTTTTCAATCCCCACAGCTTCAGTGGAAGTTGTAAAAGACGTCTTCCACTCAACCAGAATGTGATGCTGATTGCTCATTAGCATGACAAGTGGTTCGAGCCTACTCCAAGGCAGCCGTTTGGTTTCTGCCAACTCTACAACTAAAAGAGCACTAATCTTTTAAACTAACCGGAGGATGAATCTCTTCCTGTCAGTAGCAGATGGACAGACTCAGGAAATCCATAGAGAAATACCACAAAATCGGCTTGCTATTTTTAATCCAAACATAGGTAGTGTATGGAAAGTCATTACATTTTATATCCTAATCCTGCTGTGTGAATACCTTGTAGCATGTGTTGATGATATTACACAGAACGACACAAAAACAATCAATTAAGAAGATGCACATTAGTATCACATCGTCACGCTCCTCTACATGTAGCTGTGAGTCACCTTATTCTGGAGACGTGACCCTAAATAATTCAGGTGGTCGGTGAAGAGCACGTTAAAAAACAACTCAAGCATCATGAATATCAAAGAAAGCTGTGGTGCATTCATAAATATTCATCTGAGACTCCAGATAGTGTGAACCAAGGATGAACTGAGCAAATGTTCCTGAACTAGAAACAGCAACGAGCTGCATTACAAAATGAGATACTGAAACCTAAATGCTGCAACATATAATGGTCGGGAAGAGGATGACAGCCTTGTATCTGAACTACTGTTACTATTTATTGTTTAACTTTAATTATCCTGGTGTGGACATCTGACAGGGAATACCAACCAATTAAGTTGCATGTATTAAACAAACAAGGGCAAATTCCTCATGCATTATGTACTCTCTGTGTAAATGTAGATTTTTATGTAGTCATTAAAATTCTATAAGAGAATATATTATTGTGAAATAAGAGGGGTAAAAGGAACCCCCTTAACATCGCAGAGACAAGAAATACAAGAACTGAATCTGTTCTGTCCCTTTGATAAATGGGGCCTGCTTCATAGTCAAGGTGCTATAGGCGTCATATTAGCCGTAATAACTAAATACCACGTTAATTTAGCCATAATTTAGAGAATAGAACTCCAGAGTCGGGAGTTTTATTAATTATGCTTCATTAACGAAAACTTCGGTTAAATGTGTCAAGAACTTTTTTTTTCCCATCACACATCACGAGGGAATGACTAGACGGCACCGACGTCATTACTTAGGGCAGGGGTCGGAAACCTTTACTATCAAAAGAACCATTTGGCCCCCTCTTCCACCAAATTATATTTGTCTGGAGCCACAAAACATATTTGATAACAAAGCTTATAAGTTTTATATATAGTTATACTATATGTGTTGCATTTATGACAATAAAGGAAACTGTTGAGATGGTATCGCTATGTTTACCTGTTTTAACAAAGGAAACAACAAACTCTTTAGAAGAGAAGGAAAGAATACACTGGCATGTTTAGGCCGACTTTGAAATAATAAACACAGAACTATACAGACGTATTTGAGTCCTCCACATAATTGCTGAATCAAATAAAAATGAAATGAATATGATATAAAAATAAACAAAACAATAAAAAATACAATTTAAAAATGAAATCAATAAAAGTAGCCGACTTTGAAACAAACAAAAATAAATAAAACGTATAGCTGCAGCCTAATAGCTTAAAAAGAGTAAACATAAAATAATAGGACAGTTTGTATTTTTGTTTTTATCCATGGTTAGCATAGTCAGACGGGGATCTGAAACTCAAGATCTACTGCGCCCATAGACGCAGTAAAATGTGACGCATTTGTTAGTGGACAAAATATTTACAAAATATATTATGAATTTATATTTCAGTGTCCCGATATCACCTCAAACTCATGAAAAGAGGTGTTCCCTTTGAAAGATTGTCCACTGTGCAACAACAAATAAATAAAAATGTATATTTAGTTCAATGTTTAGTTTCTTTGTCAAAGCTACAGGGAGCCACGACAGAGAGGTTAAAGAGGCTATGTGGCTCCTGAGCCGCAGGTTGCAGACCCCTGACTTAGGGGTTTGATTTAAGCATATTCTTGCATGTGGTGCAGATTGGCTCTCATAATGAGCCATGAGCAAAGTCAGAAGGATTCGGAGAAGCAAAGCTGCATTCTTCATCATTCAACCTGTGTTTTTCATCAGATAATGATAAGATCAAATCTTATGTGAAATAAGTTTGATTAAAAACCATTATTTTGACACAGGACTAAGACCAAATAATAAAATACAACATTAGGAAAGAAAACCTTTTGACTAAAACATTTTGAGTTGTCGTCGACTATGAAGGACAAAAATGACAAAAATGTCTTCTAACGAGTAGACTAAATCTAAAATAGATGCCAAAATGACCACTGCTCCAAACATAAAAGATATATGACAGCAACTGTAACTACCCATGTAACTGCTTAACGTTGATGTAACACTCTACATGAGCAACAGTTTATTATATTCCTAATAATGTCCACATGCTACCTTTGCATCTAGCTGCCATGTTGATGCCCCCTTTGATAAAGTAGTGCTCACACAAAGTTGCCGCCTCTCTCATCTCTCCTTCAGTCTCTAAATATGTGTGTAAATGGGGGTTTGGGGTCCATTCAGACTGAACGTGTAGCACATTCTCTGTTTCGCTTCATTTGTGCCAATTCCAATTGTTTTAACTACAAATACAGACAGGACAGATGCTAGTTGTAGCTAGCTAACAACATAAGCCAACTCGTTGTGCCTTTGTGTGTGTGCGTGTGTGTGTGTGTGTGTGTGTGAGTGTGCACAGATAAGACTTCAAAACGTAGCATTGCTACCTACGTATGAGTGAGGAAAAAACAAGCCCTTTTGGCTTGTATAAAAGGGGCTCTTTTTATACAAGCAAGTAGAGGGCAACAGCATTCAGCTAAGACCAAACAAATCCATTAGCTTGTCTGGATATTCATCAGAGGACTGTTTAGATGCACGAGACAATGATGAATCCACCATATTGTTAATATACACCTCAATAATCCACCATGTTAGTAACTGCATGGATCTGCAGTACTCCATGATCACACTGCCCAGAGAACAAAAACAATGAATCTACAGCTGAAGCGCTCACCATTTTTATCTCAAGTGAAGCATCAGCAATAAGTATCTGACCTAATTAAGAAATAAAAGTAATGGGGGAAAAAAGTTAGAAGTGTAAAAAAATACTCCCAACTTTCTGTTTTCCCACCTGGTCATGCCCCTTCTTTTTCTTCTTCTTCTTGCCCCAGCATCCGGAACTCTCTGCGTCCTTCCCGCCGGTGTCACATAACAGACCGTCCAGCTCCTCCGACCCCCCCTGCTGGCTATGAGACGTCTCTGCAGCCAGACGGTACGACAAGTTCCTCAGGATGCACACGCAGTTCTCTACGGTCTGTTGGTTGAAAATAAAGAGAAGAGAGAGAGAGAGAGAGAGAGAGAGAGAGAGAGAGAGAGAGAGAGAGAGAGAGAGAGAGAGAGAGAAAGACATGAAGGAGGGCAGATGGCAATCAGGCGAACAGACAAACATACACTCAATAGTGTAGACACATATTCACACACACTTATATGAACATACTGTGCAGTGCTGCCTGTATTTATAGACATGGACGCACAAATACACACATGCTGTGCGCATAATGTACACACTCATGATAATCCCATTGTTGTGAGTGGCTATGCAGCCAAGAGTCACATACTTTGATCTTGTGAAGGATTTCTAAGGATTAAAAACTTCCCATCTCCTCGTGAAGAGCCTCCACTCAACACACACACACACACAAACGCAAATCTATTCTTCAGATGTCTTTAGTTTTTCGATGGGATCAACTTCCCACTTAAATATTAATCTCCTGCTGTCCTTCTTGCTTTTCAGAGGCAAAGACTTTGCTGCACAAGTGTCTGGAAAGTAACCCCAATGAGCGTAGCCACGCTGGAGGAGCTACGGCTCCTTGTCCTCAGACTACCCAGCCCTCCACCTATCACAGGTCACCTTTACGTAGACCTTCAGATAGAGCAGGGGTCGGGAACCTTTTTGGCTGGGAGAGCCATAAAAGCCAAATATTTTTTTTATGTATTTCCTTGAGAGCCAATATAAAAATATATAAATTTGAATGCAACTTTATGCGTGCATTTTTTAAGAATAACACGTCTCCGAGTACTAATAGAGGTATCAGTGTTGCATTGAACAGGAGCTCTTTTATTAAATAAACTAAACTAAACGCTTACGTTATTTATCTAATGTATGTGCACGTTTCAGTGTGTACTGCACGGGTGTCAAACTCAAGGCAATTATATCCGGCCCGCGAGAAAATGTCATATGTCCGTCATAACTGGCCCGCCGGTTTTGGTAATTAAATCAATGCATGGCACAACCACGGGAAAATACATTTGAGGAATAATCTAAATATGTGAATGGAATGAAAGTTTTTGGAAAGCAAAGGGAAACACACCACAGATCTCTGGGACGATGTGAGCTGGACTGTTTGTGCGACATAACAAAGCATCTCACTGTTAAACCTGCAGCTTCAGGGCCGTGTGATCACGGACATGTATGATGCAGTGAGAGCTTTCCAAGCTAAGCTGCCTGTGGGAGACTCGGATGCAGAAGGAAACTTTGGTCACTACGTGTTTCCAAACACTGACAAACATCTCCACCGCTGTGTTCCCGACAGCATTCTGCTGATCAACTGAGACCATTTGCCGACTTTGCAGCTCAGATATTTTAATTGAACTGCTCAGCAATCCGTTTGCAGTTGACTTAAATATGTTCCATATCTTTTTGCACTTTATGTGTACCCTGTTCAATACATGTGGACCGTGTTTGGCCCTCGACGTAGTCCCAGTTTTTAATGTTGGCCCTCTGTGAATGAGTTTGACCCCCCCCCCCCGGTCTACTGCTTGCTTTGCGCAGTCTCGCAACGGGCGAGGCTCCGCCCCCTACACACGCACACACACACACACACAGCGGAGGAAAGGAGAGAGGGAGAACTAAAAACAAATCCGCTGCTAAATGTTTTACTTAATGGCACAGTATAATTATTTATTACTTGTTAAGTTAAAAAATGTCAGCTCAAAATTGTCTGCGAGCCATATCGCGTTATCGAAAGAGCCATAGGTTCCCGACCCCTGAGATAGAGTGAGATACAATGGAGCCCACCTAACCTCTGTCTGCTGTGGTCTCTGCTGGATCCACCCCCTCACATGTGCCTTTGAACATGAACAACAAGAACATCTCCTTCAATAAGCTACAGTATCAATATGGGATCTTTTCCCACCTCAGGATCCTGATGAACAACCAGCCAACACCCATCTCTATCTGACGATTCTTCCCAATTTTCTTACGAGCTCAGGCTTTTTGGCCGGGGTCAAGAACCACTGCTGCTGTTGTACATGAAAATATTGTAACTGTAAAAATAAATTGAATGGAGAAATAAATTGATATTTCTTTGACTTTCTGCTGCTGGAGTTTATGTTTGGTAAGGCTGTGTGAGAGAAACATGTCTCTGATGGAAACTCTGATTTAAAGTGTCACAGATCCATTAATTAAATATCATAAATGATATTTTTAACATGATATGGAGAATTTAATATTGGTTGAGAAGCATTCTTAACATAAATGCCATAATATCCCATGATGTAGCAGAATTACTGTCATATTGTGGGGGGCATGTTATTTGTCAGCTATTTTTAGATATAATCTTAGTCTGAAATCAAACGTTTCTGTGTTTACTCATATTTAGTCATCCTTTTAATGTATGAAATACTATTTTTTCGTCTCATTTTAATCAAAGAGAACATGAAAATGTTAGTCTAGTTTTGGTTTAATTAATTTAATCACTTGACATACTAACCTTGTTTTAGTCCTTAATAAAATACCTCAAACACCGAGTTTTAGCATGAAATTCAAACATCTGCAAGCGTCCTCCATTTTTAAAGATTAAGTCACGAGATCACCAAACTTATTACAATTCATCCCATGAATGTTCACCAATTCATTCCAGAAAACGGTTGAGACATTTTATTTCAAACCACAAATGTAATCCTTGTGGCCTCGAAAAGAATTGTTGAGATCACAAATCCTCTGGAAACCAACATACTGTAAGGGAACATTTGAACTGCTGCTGGTGCTAGTGGAAAAGTCAGACGATCACCAAAGTCTTTAGAATTCATCCTCTGGAGACAATGAATGTCGATATCAAACTTCATGACAATCCATCATCAAAGTGTCAAGATATTTTGCATAAAACGAAACATGTAAAACTCATGTTGTCACTTTCCTCTCTATCACCAGAGTGGCTGTTAAACACAGTACACATGGATCAAAAGGGACAAATTTATTTATTTAAAAAATAACATCCTATCTAACATGCTTGGGTGGGAAGCAGCAATTTATAAAAAGTTACAGTGTGTTGCAATGATTCACAATATATGTAGCTGAATCTTTTCTTTTTTTTTGCCTAAAACTTTAAATTCAAATGAAAACATAACTTATGGTGTTGTGAGTTAAATAAACATACACTATTGTGGCAGTGGGGTGTGGTTAGGGCGCCGGCTGCTGGGGAGAGACAGGAGTGTCCCAGCTGGAGGCCAGACAGCTGAACGGAATCAGGTAATCAGTCACATAATAAATGCATGGTGATGGCCTGGTTCTGTTCTCTTGCAGTAGGCTGGGTTCGAGATTAGACGGAGACGCTTCTGCAGCCACGACGCAGCGCAGCCTGGAGAGCAGCGGACAGCAGCTGCGACCGACAGGAGAGCGACCTGTGTCAGCTGTGCCTGTTTATAACCATACCTGTGTGAGAATAAAGCGTGTGTGTGACACTACACCTCCTCTCTGTCATAATTATCCCTGACTGTGGACAAGAGGGTCCACAACTGGCGCCCTAACAGGGACATGACAGAGGAGGTAGCTGCGCAGAGCCCGCTAGGGCTGATCCTCCAGCGTCTGGCGGCCATGCACGAGGGCACCACGGCCCTCCAGCAACAGCAGAGCCAGACGCTCGTAGACCTGGCGGCGTACCAGAAGGCGGACCGAGACCTCCTGCAGGGAATGCTCCGGTCATCGGCTGCCCCGGAGGTTGAGTCGGGAGGCGGGCCAGCCCAGCTCCCGCGGGTCGCAGTGCAGAAGATGACGGCGGAGGACGACCCCGAGGCCTTCCTGGACATCTTCGTGGGCACTGGCAGAGGCGTGCAGGTGGCCGCAGGCGGAGTGGGGGATACGTCTGCTCCCCCTGCTGTCCGGGGAAGCCCAGCGGGCCGCCCATACCCTGCCTGCGACCTCCAGATACGACTACAACCAGCTCCGGAGGGCGATCCTGGACCGGTTGGGCAGCACACCAGAGGGACATCGCCGCCGGCTCCGGAGCCTGCCCTTTGAGGACGCTGGCCGACCCTTCGCCTTCGCCCAGCAGCTCCTCGACTCGGCTAGGCGCTGGCTCCAGCCTGGGAGTCAACTCCGTTGAGGACATCGTCGGGCAGGTGGCCCTTGAGCAGTTCATCGCCGGACTCCCCCTCTCCTCGGCGAACTGGGTCCAGTGTCACCGTCCGGCCAGCCTTGAAGCCGCCGTCAGACTCGCGGAGGACCACCTCTCCCTGTCCCCGGCGGAGCCTGGGGACCGAAGCCCGGGCCATCGCTCCTCCACAGCTCCGGCCCGTTCCAGCCCCGAGGAGGTTCCGGCCTGCCGTGGGGGCCGCTGGCCCTGGCACTACGCCATCCTCCGGGGGTCCTGCCTACACCCCTGGGACAGCTGGACCCCAGTCGCTCCCTAACCCCCAGTTTCCTTTGTTTTCCCCTCCACAGGACCCAGACTACGCGTCTGGTCGGTGGTGACCCTGGTAATTTAATTTAAGGGGAAAAAGCATAGAGTTAAGGCTGGAGTTAGTACTCGCCTCACGCACCCCCTGATACTGGGAACGAATTGGCCGGGGTTTGACAAGATAGCGGGGAAGACTGGGGGGGTGCGTTCACGGGCGGTAGGGAAATGTGAGTTGTGTGCGGTGTTCAATGGGGAGACGGAGGTGGCGAACGCCGGGGAGGGGAGTGCAGGGCCGGAGGAGGCTTGTGATGAGCTTCCACCGTTACGTCCGGTGGAGGACTTTCCCCTCGAGCAGTCTCGAGATGAGATCCTCCGTCACGCGTTCGAGCAAGTAGTGTGTGTGGATGGTTCCCCACTACACCCGAACGTCGCACTGACACACCCCCACTTCTCTGTGATTAGGGACAGACTGTACCGTGTGAGCCGTGACACACAGACAGGAGAGTTAAATACCCAGTTGTTGGTTCCGAAAAGCCGCCGGGAAACTGTTTTCCAGGCGGCTCATCATAACCCCATGTCCGGTCATCTAGGGTACGACAAGTCACTCAACCGGATCATGGCCCGATTCTATTGGCCTGGCATTCGCGCGGACGTGAAGCGGTGGTGTGCGTCCTGACGTGAATGTCAGCTGGTTAACCCGCCGGCCACTCCAAGAGCGCCGTTGCGCCCACTGCCATTATTTGAGGTGCCGTTCGACAGAATTGGTATGGACCTCATCAGGCCATTAGACCGGAGCGCACGGGGATATCGCTTTGTGTTAGTCCTAGTGGATTACGCAACGCGATATCCGGAAGCAGTGCCGCTGCGTAACATCTTGGCAAAGAGTGTGGCGCAGGCACTGTTCCAGGTCATCTCCCGAGTTGGGATCCCGAAAGAGATCTTGACTGACCAGGGCACGTCCTTTATGTCACGCACTTTACGCGAGCTGTACGGGCTACTCGGCGTCCGCTCCATTAGGACTAGTGTGTACCACCCGCAGACAGACGGGCTGGTGTAGCGGTTTAACAAAACGCTGAAAAATATGGTTCGTAAGTTCGTTCAAGAAGATAGTCGCAATTGGGATAAGTGGTTAGACCCTCTGTTGTTCGCAGTGCGGGAGGTTCCCCAGGCCTCCACGGGATTTTCTCCCTTTGAGCTGTTGTTTGGCAGGAAGCCACGGGGTGTTTTGGACCTGGTTAAAGAAAACTGGGAGGAGGGTCCTAGCACAAGTAAGAATGAAGTTCAGTACGTCCTGGACCTGAGAGCGAAACTCCATTCACTGGGACAGTTATCACGTGAGAATTTACTCCAGGCCCAGGCACGTCAGCAGCGGCTGTATAACAGAGGGTCGAGACTCAGGCAATTTTCACCGGGAGATAAAGTACTTGTATTGCTCCCTACCTCTAGCTCCAAATTACTCGCCAAGTGGCAAGGGCCCTTTGTGGTCACCCGGCAGGTGGGGGACGTCGATTATGAGGTGGTGCGGTCGGACAGGGGGGGAGCGACACAAATTTACCACCTCAATCTCTTAAAAGAGTGGCGAGAGGTGGCCTCTGTCTCTCTGGCTACTACGGTGATGGAGAAAGATGAGCTGGGGCCGGAGGTATTAAAAACGGTAAAATCAGCCCCGGTTTTTTGTGACAGCCAGCTTTCACTGGGTCAGAGAGCGGACGTTGCCAAGTTGCACGGGCTTTTTGCCGATGTGTTCTCCCCCCTGCCCGGGCTCACCACCCTCGCACACCACCACATAGAGACGCCCCCGGGCGTGACGGTACGGTCACGGCCCTATCGGCTGCCTGAACACAAGAGGAAAATTGTTCCGGCGGAGCTTCAGGCCATGCTGGAGATGGGAGTAATAGAAGAGTCCAGCAGTGCTTGGTGTTGTCCCGTTGTGCTGGTCCACAAGTCCGACGGGTCAATTCGGTTCTGTGTGGACTATCGCAGGGTTAATGAGGTGTCCAAATTCGACGCGTACCCAATGCCCCGGGTCGACGAACTCCTGGACCGGTTGGGCACGGCTCGCTTTTATACGACACTGGATTTGACCAAGGGTTACTGGCAGATTCCCCTGTCTCCAGAGTCCAGGGAAAAAACGGCCTTCTCCACTCCGTATGGCTTACACCAATTTGTGACTCTTCCGTTCGGGTTGTTTGGGGCCCCCGCCACCTTTCAGCGGCTCATGGACCGGGTTCTGCATCCTCACTCGGCGTATGCTGCTGCCTACTTAGATGACGTGATTATACACAGCGAGACGTGGGAGCAGCATATGCAGCAGGTGGGGCAGTGCTCGAGTCCCTGAGGAGCGCGGGGCTCACAGCCAACCCGAAGAAGTGTGCGGTTGGGCGGAGGGAGGTACGGTATCTGGGGTACCACTTGGGTGACGGGCAGGTGCGGCCTCAGCTGGAAAAGACTGCCGCCATTTCCGCATGCTCGGTGCCTAAGACGAAAAAAGAGGTCAGGAGGTTTATGGGGCTGGCCGGCTACTATCGTCGGTTCATTCCGGGGTTCGCGGAGCTGACCTGCCCCTTGACCGACCTGACCCGAAAGGGTGCTTCAGATCCGGTCCAGTGGACGGAGGGTAAAGAAAGCCCTCTGTGGGGAGCCACTACTGTTCTCTCCTAACTTTGCTCTCTCTTTTGTTTTGCAGACCGACGCCTCGAACAGCGGGGTGGGAGCCGTTCTGTTCCAGGAGGTGGAGGGGGTCGACCGCCCCGTACTGTACATTAGCCGGAAGCTGGCTCAGCGGGAGGTGAACTACAGTACGGTGGAGAAAGAATGCCTCGCCATACGGTGGGCGGTCGACGTCCTGCGTTATTACCTCCTGGGGCGCTCTTTCACTCTCTGGTCGGACCATGCCCCGCTCCAGTGGCTCCACCGCATGAAGGATGCCAACGCCCGGATCACCCGTTGGTATCTGGCGTTGCAACCGTTCAACTTCAAGGTGATCCACAGGCCAGGTAACCGGATGGTTGTGGCTGATTTCCTCTCTCGCTCGGCGGAGGGGGAGTTAGCTTGCGGCCGGCGGGCTCCCGGCCTGAGTCGGGCGGTGGGGGTGTGTGGCAGTGGGGTGTGGTTAGGGCGCCGGCTGCTGGGGAGAGACAGGAGTGTCCTAGCTGGAGGCCAGACAGCTGAACGGAATCAGGTAATCAGTCACATAATAAATGCATGGTGATGGCCTGGTTCTGTTCTCTTGCAGTAGGCTGGGTTCGAGATTAGACGGAGACGCTTCTGCAGCCACGATGCAGCGCAGCCTGGAGAGCAGCGGACAGCAGCGCGACCGACAGGAGAGCAACCTGTGTCAGCTGTGCCTGTTTATAACCATACCTGTGTGAGAATAAAGCGTGTGTGTGACACTACACCTCCTCTCTGTCATAATTATCCCTGACTGTGGACAAGAGGGTCCACAACTATACAGATTAAATGTGTTAAAATGAGAATAATGATTTTCAACAGCCCATATGATCAGAGTGTAGGATTTAGATTTTAGATTATTATTATTTATTTGTTTGATTGTAAGTTATTAGGGAACCATAATTTGGGCAGAATTGGACTGTGCATTGGTGATAAAGAGGTACATATATCAGGTAACAGCAAAACCTTTTTGAGCACCAAAGCACAGAGATACACTTAACAAATAAAAACTGTCTATCATCATGGGAGGACCATTGAATGTGCTGGAAAACAGTGAATGAGATGAAGGGTGAACGATCATACACTCCACATAGCATGAAATTAATCACCTGATCTCCACTAGATATGAATTGAAATAATTGAAAATAAATACATCCACTCTGGACTGAACTTTAGACTGTGGGCAGGATAGATTGTGTCCGACCCCTCCCACCCTGGACACAAACAGTTTGCATCGCTCCCCTCTCCATCAGGACCAAAACCTCACGCCACAAAAACAGTTTAACAAGGCCTGACACAGACTTTTATCTCCTCCCATTGACACGACATGTTACATTAATGTATTTGTCACATTGACGCTCATCTTTGGGACTGTATCTGTACAAACTGTTCCTCATTCTCCGTACTGTGAACCATTGCACATTCCTCTGACAATTCAATACTACAACTTCTAAAACTGCACAGCTCTTCATTATTAAATCATATATACTGTACATATCTTTCACAATAATTTTATCCCGTTCAATAATTGTTTTTGAAACTTCAACAAAGTCATGGCTTCTGACTTTGCACAAGAGATAATACTTAACTCCTCCAGAGAAGATTCAGGTAAGTCATGCTCATACTCATGTTGTGTGTTTTAAGCAAAATAGCCAAAATGTTTTTTGCCTAAAGTGTCTCGCCTTAATACACTTATTTATTTTGCTTGCTTCACCTGAATTCATCTCTTTGCAGTCAGTACTGATATAATCTGTAACAACAACAAGTTAATGTTATAATTCTAATGTGTAGTGAATCTGAGCACATGAAAAATAACGGATAATCATACATATCAAGCCAGTGCTTCATTAATAGTAACTAAATGCACTTGCATGACATCAAGAAAAACATTTCACTGGGTTTTTCTCATTTGTAGTGAACTAACTGACAGATCTCAAGACACGAAGGAGAAGAAGTAGAGACACTAATGTCTCAGGATCACCGACCAAAAAGGGTAGAAGCTACATCCGCCACTCCGCTGACCCCTACAGCAATGTACAGGCAACAGTCAGTGTGAGGAAGAGGAGGAGTGGTGATGATGAAAGTTCCCCGAAAAAAGGATGAAACATAGTTACCTCTCCAACCCCACTGAACACTGTGAGGTGACAGTGGAGGATGTCAGGATCAGGAGAGTCAAGAGTCAAGAGTCAAGAGAAAGGCCCTGCTGCTATGGCCCAAGAGCTGCAGCAGCAGCAGCACCACCACCACCACTACCACCAGCAGCACCACTGCATCATGTGAGGTGTCAGTGGAGGATGTCAGGATCAAGAGGGTCAAGAGAAAGGCCCGTAGGTACAGCAGGAGCAGCAGCAGAACTGCATTCTGTGTGATGCCACTTGACGATCCCAGGGGGATTTGCAAAAGAGAAAGATCAGTGGTGATAGTGAGGCACCTGAAGAGAAGATCATGTCTCCCGACCTCATCAGCATCGGAAAATACAATTCTGTAGAGAGTGAGGATGTAAGCGCTGACAATGATGGCGACAACATAAGCGTCTCAATCGAGGAGGAGAAAATCTATGAGATGTCTTCCTCGGCAAACACGAGCAGAGGTGAGCTGACAGTGGGAAAGATTTAGAGAACTTCAGTTTTCAAGTTAGGAGGTTTCAAGGCTAGGAATACAACCAGGACAAGTTAAAGCATAAAAGAAAATAGGGTTACATTTAGAAGTTATAAGAAGTTTTAATAAACTGTTTTGTCTCTTTGTGTGTGTGTTTAGTTGATTTTAATAACAAGTACCATCAGCTCGAGTCCATCGGAGAAGGAGGCTTTGGCTCAGTGTTTAGCGGCTACCGTAAACCCGACGGTTTACCAGTAAGTCTAACAATCAAATGCTACATTCATTATAGCGTTCATTGTCCCCAGGAAGTACCAACCAAATGATTTGTACCTCTGTCTTGCAGGTGGCCATCAAGCGCATTCCCACTCTGAAAGTGAAGTATGGAGAAGTGGTGAGTAATTTCCCTTTCTCCTAAAGATGACGTTCATAAACAATTTGCATTTTCAAATGTTTGTCACTGTATTTCTCGAATCCTTGGTTAAAGCAGGTCAATTACCACTTGGAATATATGCATCTTGTTTTTTAGACTTGCAATGGAAAGGTTTATCGCATCATTCTTGAGGTGGCCTTCATGCTGAGAACTGCAGGTCTACCAGGACAAAAAACAGTCCCTCCTGGACTGGTACTTTCTGGACCAGGAGTTAGTGCTGGTCATGGAAAAACCAGACCTCTCCATAGACCTCTTCAGTTACTATATAATCCACCACAATTTCCTGAACGAGCGTGAGGCAAAGGTACAAAACATAATTTTCTGTTTGATTTAGTTCAAAGCAAATCTGAAAAGTTATAGTCTCTGACCCTCTCTCTCTGTATCTCAGAATATCCTGATGCAGCTGGTGGACGCTGCCATCGACATGCACTCTAAGGGGGTCTTTCACCGGGACATCAAATTAGAAAACATCCTGATTGAAAGCAACTCTTCTGCCCCAAGAGTGCGGGTGATAGACTTTGGCTGTGGCGGCTTCACCATGGATGAACCTTACGATTCCTTCCTTGGTATGAGATCTGGCTTCTGCTATTCACTCATTTATCAATATCTGTAATAATGACTTTCAGGTTCACACAAAGCTTCTCATCGTTTTTCTTTCTTCTCCCTCAATTTCTCTTTTGGTCTTCTTCCTTTCCTCTATTGCTGTGTGCATTAGGTGCCCCAGCATACGCCCCTCCAGAGTGGTTTGAAAGTCGGACTTACCGGGCCGGTCCCGCCACGGTTTGGCAGCTTGGCGCACTCTACTATTCATTGTTGCCTGGACATAGGGTATTTCACAACCAGGGACTTCATCCAAAAAGACATTACTGTCAACTGTGCATTGTCCAGAGGTACACACACACTCACTCTCACACACACACAAACGCAAATCTATTCTTCAGATGTCTTTAGTTTTTCGATGGGATCAACTTCCCACTTAAATATTAATCTCCTGCTGTCCTTCTTGCTTTTCAGAGGCAAAGACTTTGCTGCACAAGTGTCTGGAAAGTAACCCCAATGAGCGTGCCACGCTGGAGGAGCTACGGCTCCTTGTCCTCAGACTACCCAGCCCTCCACCTATCACAGGTCACCTTTACGTAGACCTTCAGATAGAGTGAGATACAATGGAGCCCACCTAACCTCTGTCTGCTGTGATCTCTGCTGGATCCGCCCCCTCACATGTGCCTTTGAACATGAACAACAAGAACATCTCCTTCAATAAGCTACAGTATCAATATGGGATATTTTCCCACCTCAGGATCCTGATGAACAACCAGCCAACACCCATCTCTATCTGACGATTCTTCCCAATTTCCTTACGAGCTCAGGCTTTTTGGCCGGGGTCAAGAACCACTGCTGCTGTTGTACATGAAAATATTGTAACTGTAAAAATAAATTGAATGGAGAAATAAATTGATCTTTCTTTGACTTTCTGCTGCTGGAGTTTATGTTTGGTAAGGCTGTGTGAGAAATAGAAGAAAAGGTGCATAAGAGGATTTTCTGTCATTTTCACTCAGAAATTGAAATTTAATGAGTCTTTTAAATACAATTGCAATGAGAGACAAAGAGAGCGATTTCTGAATAAATTACATTTAAAAAATAAAAATCCCTGAACTCCATCTGAGCCCTGATAACAAAAATATTAACGCAGATTAATCGCGCTCTTAGATGCCCCTGACTTTTGCTACGACAGCACCTTCCACGGAGCTCCGAAAGCCCCCCCCCTCCCCTTGTCGCACGGAGCTCCGACAGCACGGACAGCTTCGCCCCCCCGCCGGAGCTCTCACAGCAAATATTGATATATCGCGATGAATTAATCACAAAGCTTGTAATTAATTAGATTAAAAAATGGAATCGATTGACAGCCCCAATTTAAACAGAACAATGTTTAGGGAAGACACTACAGGTGAATAGGATAACATTTTGAATAGGTATCACCATGAAACTTCCCCAAATGATAACTTACATTAAGACAACTATTTCTGTTTTCTGAAATGTTATGTTTAAATATGCAAATGAGGCAGAAGGCCAGGTTAAAACTTATTGCCTTCTTTTCGGCGAGGTTTTATTTTTAGTTCCCTCCTCTCCTTTCCTCCGTATAAATATCCTACAGTTTGTAGTTTGTGGCCTGCAAGCCTTGGACATTAACATACAAACCAAAGGGAAACACACATGTTTAATATGCATATACAGTGTATGCATTTGGTCTGCAAAGACACAGATAAAAGACATTTGAATATAACTCGTGTAAATTCATTTAAATGAATAACATTCTTTACATAGTAATAGCAACTAGCAAAAATAGGCATTTGTATTTGAGTTCTTGGACAGTGATACACACAAAGGCAGGCAGACACACACACACAAACATGCACAGAACCTTTCAGAAACATCATTGTCTATCATGCCTAAAAAAATGTCAAGTGTTTTTATGTGTGCATGAGGTAAGGGAAGTTGTATGTGTGTGTGATAGAGGTACCTTGCTGTCAATCTCACTGCTCCCCAGAGCAGTCTGGATGACATAGAGCAGAGCGTCTGTCAGGCCCTCACACTCCCTCATCCTCCTCCGGGCTTCCTCGCCTGCAGAACTCACATTCCTGTAACACACACACACACACACGTAAACATACACCTCATCAATGAACAGTACAACTGAAAAATCTATATGCAGCGCATATTCAGAATATCCTATACACCTCTGCAAAGTAAAACACACGACTTGAATTGTCAAGGAGTGTGTGTGTGAGCACACACTCCTTGACAATTCTTATAGAATTTATAGATGAAGCTTGAAGCTTATAGATATGTGATACTGCATATGTATGCATGTATGTGTGACATAGAGGAGCGTGTCTGAGTGTATTGCCCTTTAAATGTCAGACTATAAAAGCTGGCTGGGAGATGTTTGAAGAGAAATGGCACCAAGCTTCCGCCATTAGCATCAGAAGTGTCTGTTAGCACCTGTCATCAATAATAAACATCTTAAATGATAGTGAGTGTATATATAATGTTACATTTGCAATGTATGATATCTATGTGTATAAAACAATAATGTTGTTATTTCATGTGATGATGGAGCAGCTACAATGTTAGCAGAGCACCGATCCAAACACCATTCAGAAAACAAGCATTTTCAAAGTTGATTTCTTGACCTGACACAACATGAATTCAGACTTTTTACAAATCGGGATCATGATGTAGGTATTTCGGCATGCTTTTCATCCATTTATTGCAATTAATTCACAGCAAACATCTGTTTATTTTGGGTTCATACCACTGTGGTAAACCAGATTAATTTGGCCCCGCGAATAAAAACAAAATGATCCTGAGTTCAAACCACAGAAACATGCCAGGAAAACATGACTGCAAATTAATGCTAATGTTGCTCCATGACGGCCATAATGTGTAAATCGGCAACTGCTTGCTAACATGTTAGCCATATCAACTCTATTAGGCCTTAAGTCAAGTGTGTGTGTGTGTGTGTGTGTGTGTGTGTGTGTGTGTGTGTGTGTGTGTGTGTGTGTGTGTTTTTCAGATTGTTGTGGGCATTGCATTTGGCACAAACAGATAAACACCAAAATAGCACAAGCACTTGAATGGCACTTTCAAACCACTTTATATACTTCTTTCATTCACACTTTTCACAGCAGCCGCAACAGGGCCGTCCCATGTCGGAGACTCAATGCGCCCAGAGAAGTTATTTTCTGACGAAAGATGCCGCCCCTCGAACCAGCAGTAGCGGCAAATGGATATACTTTTAAATGTAAGTATTGGGTTTTAACTCGCTCGAATAGCTAACGAAACAAGTGTTTTAAAATCAAAGGACCTTAAAACATAAAATGTTCGCTAAAATGATAGGTTACTTTAGCGGCGATGCTAGCTGTTTGGAGCAGCTGTACTGTGCAGGCTGGCTGCCGGCATCCGACCTAAGTTAGCCTTTGAAAGTAGAACTTTTAAGACCTTAACTTTCAAACCTAAGAGTTTTAAATGTTGATTTATATTTTACATAGATTGTGGCGATTGTATAGAGATAATTTATACTTACCTGCTTGGTTTTCTGACAGTTGAATATCACTTAAGTCCAGTGCAATCGTTGGTTGATTATACATATTTTATTATTTATAATATGTGTACTTATTTTGCAACTTAATCTTCTTTTGTTTAGTAGTGTATAGATAAACTTGCTCTAACATTTTATTTTGTTTCAGGAAGAAGGAGATGGAAGTTTAAATGTCTGACCCATTTCTGATTGGCTGCAGTCTATGACACCGATTAAAGTTTGAATCTCAAACTTCTTACCGTTGCATTTAACACTAACTTTTTTTTGCTCCCTGGGTACATGGCATATTAGGGAAATTGAAGGTAAAAACAACATCCCCCCAAAACATCTTTTGATAGGGGGGCTGTGGCCCAAAAAAGGTTGAGAATCACCGCCCTAGGCACTGTCCCAGACTTCCACGCAATGTTGACGAGGCGTGTCAACCAAGACAGCCCCTCAACACATAAGCCTTCAGCATTTCTGGACGGATCTCATCAACCCCTGCGGCTTTGCCACTGTGGAGTTGTTTAACTACCTCAGTGACTTCCAACAGGGAAATTGACGATGGTCCCCCATCAGCTTCCAGCTCTGCCTCTACCATAGAGGGCGTGTTAGTCGGATTCAGGAGTTCCTCAAAGTGCTCCTTCCACCGCCCGATAACCTTCTCAGTCGAAGTCAGCAGGGTCCCACCCTTGCTGTACACAGCTTGGGTGGTTCCCCGCTTCCCCCTCCTGAGGTTCTGGACGGTTTTCCAGAAGCACCTTGGTGCCGACCAAAAGTCATTCTCCATAGCTTCTCCGAACTTCTCCAACATCCGCTGCTTTGCCTCTGCCACGGCAGAGGCTGCCGTCCTTCGAGTCCATCGGTACCCTGCAACTGTTTCCAGAGTCCTCCCGGATAACATAACCCGGAAGGACTCCTTCTTTAGTCGAACGGCTTCCCTGACCACCGGGGTACATCACGGTGTTCGAGGGTTACCGCCCCTTGAGGCACCTAAGACCTTGAGACCACAGCTCCTCACCGCAGCTTCAGTATTAGAGGTTTTGAACCTCGCCCACTCAGGTTCAATGCCCCCAACCTCCACAGGGATGTCTGAAAAGCTCCGCCGGAGGTGTGAGTTGAAGATTTCCCGGACTGCCTTCTTCCATATCCGCAACATTTCCAGACTCCGCCCATCCCTGTCACAATCCAGCACTGAAATCCTGGTTAATGCATTTGTCACATCCCGGATTGACTACTGTAATGCTATCCTCTCTGGCCTACCCACAAAACTACTCAACAGACTCCAAATCATTCAAAACTCGGCTGCCCGGATCATTACCCGCACCAAATCGTCTGACCACATCACCCCCATCCTCATCCAACTTCCCTGGATCCCTGTTCGGCACCGGATTGATTACAAAAACCTTCTGCCCTCAACAACCTCCTGACTGTCCCCACCTCCCGCCTTAGAACCATGGGAGCCAGGGCTTTTAGCTGCACAGCGCCCAGGCTCTGGAATTCTCTGCCTCCACACATCAAACAGTCTGACTCCATTATGACTTTCAAATCCCACCTCAAAACCCACCTGTTTAAACTGGCCTACTCACTCTAAAACACAATCAACTTGTTATCACAGATCCTCCTTTCACTCCGTCACTCTACACTCTTGTCTTGCTTGTTTAATCTATGTCGGTTTGACTAATTTGTTTTCCGTCTTTGTTTTAGCTGTTTTAATTTTTAAATGCACTGTAAGGCGACTTGGGTGTCCTGAAAGGCGCCTCTAAATAAAATGTATTATTATTATTACAGGGTCTGCCTCCAGACGTTCCCAGTTCACCCGCACTACCCGTTTGGGCTTACCAGGTCTGTCCAGAGTCTTCCCCCACCCCTTGATCCAACTCACCACCAGATGGTGATCAGTTGACAGCTCCGCCCCTGTCTTCACCCGAGTGTCCAAAACATGCGGCCTCAGATCAGATGATATGATCACAAAACCGATCATTGACCTTTGGCCTAGGGTGCTCTGGTACCACGTACACTTATGAGCATCCTTATGTTCGAACATGGTGTTTGTTATGGCCATTCCATGACTAGCACAGAAGTCCAACAACAAACGACTGTTCGGGTTTAGATTAGGGAGGCCGTTCCTCCCAATCACGCTTCTCCAGGTGTCTCCATCGGTTCCCACGTGCGCGTTAAAGTCTCCCAGCAAGACTACGGAGTCCCCCGAACTGCGGTTTGGGGCATAGGCACAAACAACAGTCAGAGTTTTCCCCCCCATAACCCGAAGGCGTAGGGAGGCGACCCTCTCGTCCACCGGGGTGAACTCCAACATAGCGGCGCTTAGCTGGGGGCTTGTGAGTATCCTCACACCTTGGGCAACTCTTGAGAAGAATAGAGTCCAACCCCTATCCAAGAGTACGGTTCCAGAGCCAAGACTGTGGGTAGAGGTAAGCCCCACCAGATCCAACTGGCAGCGCTCCACCTCCCGCACTAGTTCCGGCTCCTACCACCACAGAGAGGTGACGTTCCACGTCCCAGAGCCCGCCTCTGCTGCCCGGGTCTGGTCCGTCGAGGTCCCTGACTATAATGGCCACCCGTGTGACAGCGCACCGGACCCCAGCGGTTCTTCCTGTGAATGGTGGGCCCACAGGATGGATGGATGGGAGGCACCACGTAGCTTCTTCGGGCTGTGCCCGACCGGGCTCCGTAGCAAACCCGGCCACCAGGCGCTCGCTATCGGGCCCTCCCTCTGGGCCTGGCTCCAGATGGGTGCCCCGGGCTTCCTCCGGGCAGGGTTTCTCCTTCTCTTTCCCTTTTTTTCATGAGGTCGTTTTGAACCATTCTTAGTCTGGCCCCTCGCCTGAGACCAATTTTCCTTCCTCCAGACAACACAGCTCTCAGGTTCATAGGGACACACAAACCTCTCCACCACGGTAAGGTGATGGTTCCCGGAGAGATACCACCTGTTAATTGATTCAGTTAACCACAGGGAATGTGGCACAATGAATCCCTCTGTGTTCTCTTGCAAGGCAAGAGGGCTGCAGATTATGTCTCATTACGATCTTTTAGTATGAAGATTCTAAATAATGACAGAAAACAAATTACACTGCTAAAATAAAGGTTATGCGTTCACTAGGGAGCTTTCAAGGGGAACAGAATTTGATTAATCCATAGTGTGATGCTGCTGCGAGAAAAACTGCTCTGACAAAAATGTCACTCTTTTGGTAACAACAGGGAGAGACTGTTTCTTTGTCTTTTATTTTGTGATCAAAAGCAAGGTTCTGCTGGATACCTCTGCAGGAGTGTTTGAATTGTGTTTTGTTCATAGGTTTTGGTTAGATTCAATTCTGTGAATCTTATTTCTAATATTAAACGAAACAATCCAGACATTTTCAATAAAAACATGTTCTGTACAACCTAGTTTATGACACGTTTAACTTTGCTGTAACTGACACTAGCTGTGTCCAAATCTTTCATACAGGAAGTAGGAATCAGCACATTTCTCATTCTATGAGACATACGTTTTAAGTATCATACATTTTAGTATTTTCAATGTTGGTGCGAAAATGTACGATAGTCTCATGGAGTCCATTGTCCGAACATGTTAAAAAATTGAGTATATAATAAACAACAAAGGAGGATTTTCAGCTGATGTTGTAAAATTCTACTTTAAAAGGTTCTAAGCTTTGACATGCTAATGAAAAAAACATGTTTTAGCCAAAGAGCTTTATAAAAGCAAGAAAAAAAAATACTTGAATAACTTTTAGATTTAAAGAAAATAATAACCTTTGGCCCCGTTTGTCGATTCAAGTGTCTAATGTCAGGATAATAATGTGAACCGTTCTCTTTCAGAGCACCCCTCATTCATTCGATTACGCCAGCCCTGAATGGCATTGCAGTGATGACGTCTGCGTCGGGACCCTCCACCTTTATCTGTGGTTGACCCAGCGTCGCTCGTCATTCAATCACCTCTTCTCGCTTCAGTAGTCAAGGCCAATTAGATACACTGTCCCCAGATCAGAGCAGAAATTTCAGCTTTCAAGCTCTAGTTGCTGTGGATAGTTTCAAACATAGCCTACATCAGGTGTGCTCTGCATGTCTTGAACTGTAAGATTTACAACTAAAATGGCACTCGGAGATCGGGGACGCCCGCCAAGGCCAACGGTGCGTTCATGTGCTCCTCGGATGGTCACATTACGCAAGTTGGGAAGTCGTTCTTCCGACTTTAGTGTGTTCATGAGCTTTAAGTCTTAATGTTTAATCTTAAATGTGGAAACAACGCAACAAAGATGTGTTGTATATATAGTTCAAAGTGTTTAAACAACACGTTGATAGCTGATATTCCCAGTCGAGAACTGATTCTTTAGATTATTCCGACATCACATGAATGTAGCACAAATGCACATTCGGATTGCTCACGAAAGTGAAACATAATTCATGTATCCGTCCCTTGATTCGGATCTACAACATGTAAGCACAAAACTGAAACAAAGACAGAGTTCTCCAGATCCGTTAATAAAACAGGATTAAGTCTCTTGTTATGTCAGTTGATATTTTGCTTAGTAGTGCCTATTTGCAAACTAAATATCAATTAAATTAGCACAAACTAGGTGAGTGGAGCTTGAGCTGTGTTCAACTTTCTCACTCATGTATGAGTGAAAAGGTTGACATTGCAGGTGACAGGGAGAAAGATAAGTGAGTTTAGTGTAATTTAAGATGCCACTATAAGTAGATTGCATACTGATGTACCTCAATTTACACTTGGGAGGAGTAAAGATTACTTATGCATCTTGCTTTTACATCTTTTACACGTCTGAGTTTGACCAGCTTGTAAGTAACGTAAATAACAAACCCGCTTTCCGTTAGTTGTAATAGAATTTATGTCACGTCTGCAAATTCAACGCACATATTCAGCTTTCTAGCAGCAAAAGTTTCAGTAATTCCTGTTAGTAGGCACAACAGCATATGCACACACGGGGAGTGCAACCAGCAGTGAGTAAGCAGAGAGACTAAACGTGTGCGTGAAGGTGAGAGACAGCGTTGCAGAGACACGGCGAGACAGAAGAAGAAAGGGATAAAAGTAGGGATAATATGATGGAAAGAGAAGAACTGGAGTTGTAAAACGAGATGGAGACAGAGCGAGAGAGGGAGAATGAGAAAGCGAGGAGGATAATGAGGGATGGAAAGAGAGAGAGAGAGAGAGAGAGAGCAGGTGGCCAGCGATATACCAAACCCGCCATGAAATATTCAATCTTTAATCAGACTCCCAGCATTCCTTAACGAGGCATGAGAAAGATGAATTAGCCTTTCGAGTTCAGGGAGCTGATCCACACAAAGCTATCTGCTGCAATACACACACACACACACACACACACACACACACACACACCCCACCAGACTAAAAAATACACACAATACTAGTTGTGTACATTTTCACACATGTACAGTATTAGAAGGGACCCAAACACCCAATATGTTTAGTTTATTTTCACTGAGAGCAGGTTAGTAGAAAGATTGGGGTTGGGAGTAATGGACCACAGATGTAGCAATCACAAACACAAACACACACACACGCACACACACAAAGCCAGATAACCTTGCAGACAGAGATTCATGGCAGCATTCCCACTCTATTGGCAAAAGTTACAGTGAATTGTCGCATAAATAAAACACACTTATTTGTTCTATTGTATAACATATACGTCTTCGGAAACAATAAGACATGCAAGATAACGCTGTGCAATGATAGACAGGACAAATATTTAAACAGTTTGTGAATGTTTCAGGCTAAGTTGTCATTATTCTGCCTGAAAGATGTTTTTGTTTTTTCCTTTGATGTTGTGTTTAATGAAGGGGAACCAGTAGCACATCAAAAAATGTCTGCTACGCAGCCGGCATGATTCTGTTAGAAATATTTATGAGGGGAAATTTCATCATGCAGTCCTGGTAGTTTAGAAAAGCATCTCACCAATACAAATTGTATGTGTATACATATCTAATGATCAACCATATCGACTATTAAGGCCTTTTTTTGCTTATTTCTACTAATGCCATTGAGTTCATTCATTCAGCCGTACATAGTGCTCATTTTGGATGAATTATTTTTGGGAGTAGGTGTGTCTTGTTGTTTGTAACCTAACCAAATAGTAACTATAACTTTTGTGAAATAGACGCCATTTTCAGTCCACTGCGTGGTCGTTGCTACGTAGCTAGCAAGCTATGAAGGAAGTTGACATAAACATTCCTAATCCCGCCAACAAAGCTCTGATTGGTCTATTGTCTGTATTCCTCTAAAGAAGACAAAACATAATTAATATGTATTCCTGGACATAAAATGCCCTCACATGTTTTTAGAGAGAATTATAGAATTTAATACTTTCGTGTAATACTTCCATGTGATTTCTATTGAATTCTGCAGAGAGCACAGGAGCTCTGAAATGAAGACAAGACAAGTTGTGTCTGTTCATGTATGCCATGAACCCAAAACAATATTATGATGGGTTCCTGGAGATGAAATACTAGAAAGCATTTAGAAAATAGAATTATAACAGCTAGTACTCCTATGCTTTGCTGTCAGAGCCGCGGAGCACTTTTATTCAATTTAATAGAGAGACGGAGAGCTAGGAGGGACTGCTGTCTCAGCATCACAATACACACACACACACACACACACACACACACACACACACACAATGTTTAATACTGGTGTTTAAAAGGCAGATGTTTTAAATCTCCTTGTCCTATATTTTATATTCCTAATAAGTGGTATTTGTTTTATTCATAATAAGAATACGCCAAGAAAATGAATGATTAAGCAAAAAAAAAGTTAGCACTTCCACATATAGTCACTGTTTTCCTTTTTAGAATCTAATGTGCTGGAGTACAGAGCCAAAACAACTAACAGTATGTGTCACAGTCACTACTACTTCCAGAATGCACTGTATGACTAGCATCATGTCTCAAGTGTAAAACAAAAAGCCACAGCAGCTCTAGAGCCAAGTGGTGAGTCATCGTACATGCAGCTAAGTCAGTTCTCTGTGTGGTAAAAAAGAAATATATCACATAATACTATCTAAAAACAACAGTAGCTGTTGTGAAATTAGAGAGACTTATTTCTATGTTTGAGTGCGGTTGGTTGTAGCAATGAACAGCAAAGCATCTCTGCAAAGTGAGTGAATGATCATTTCTCTGCTGAAATAGTTGCGACACTAAATAGTTAAAAGGTGCGATGTGCAGAATTTTTGTTTAAAACATAAAAAAATTTGAACTAACATTATCAACCAGTGAAGAAGTAAATCACGTTTAAGGTTCAGCCCCCGGTTAGTGGCACAGTAAAGACAAAGATGGCCGATGCTCTTGGCAAGTGACCTTTATCACCATCCCAACAACACGCTCCAGGCAAGAAACCACGGTCAGTGTCAGAGAAAAGAAGAGATATAAAAAGAAGCAAAACAAGAGTAAACATGGCCGTGGCTTTCCACTGCTGCAGGCAGCTCTTGGTGGGTAAAGAGATGAGGTTTGATGCTCAGCTTTTTAGAGAAATGCATCTTTAGTGCAATCGATGATGACAAAACTGCATCGAAGAACATTCCAAATGGCGTCGATATGTGGTTTGGATGTACAGCAGTGTTTCCCTTACCATTGTCTTGGAGGGACGCTGCGCCCCCCCTGAAATTCAAGGTGTTTTTTTTCTTCTTTCACAACTCACTTTGAACGCTTATGTTATTGATCTAATTTATGTGCACGTTTCAGTTTGTACTGTCTACTTTGCGCATTCACATTCTCTTCTTTACTCCGTTTTGCGAAGGGGCGGGGCTTCGCAGCTGAAGCACACACACATCTACAGAGTGGAGGAAAGGAGAGGCCACGCACGGACGCAAACCCCCCCCTCCCGTCGCACGGTGATCACCCCCCCCCCCAAAGCAGTAAAAATAGGGGAAACACTGTACAGTATTTATTACCTGAAATATAGGTCGACGGCACACATGAAGATTATAATCCTCATGATTGTTTGCATTTGTTGTGAATCGCTTTGGAGAAAAAGCATCAGCTAAACGAACTGTAATGTCATGTAATAAGATAGCAGTGTTATTATGACCGGCTCTTAGTTAATAGTTGGCCTTCTTTTTTTATAACTAGATTATATTGACCCAGTAGTAGCCATTAAAAAATGTCCATCTGTTGTATTCATATTCCATATTGGAACCACTTGCCATTACTGTTATGGCATGAGGCAAGATTCGATGTTTTAGAAAGTTCGCTATACATTTTTGAGGACATTGCAAGGTTGGGTGTCTGACTGAACTCAATTTTGAGCAGTGTCATCGTCGTGACTAGTAAAACATGGAGGTGGAATGCTGCCCCCTATTTGTTCGGAGCATGTGGGCAGGCATTGCACATTACACATTAATGTATAGGCCATACAATAACAACAACAACAAAAAAGTTTGAAATAAAGTATCTCTGCCTTCTTAATGTTGGATAAGAAAGAAATGAATTGGAGAAACAGATCGGGACACTGACCGGAGGCAGCCTGTGGCGTTGCGGAGGACCTGGGAGGAGTGTAGGTGCAGCTTGCGGTCCTCCTGTGTATGCGGGGAGGTGTCCCAGCCCGAGTGGGGGATGATCACAGCGTTGGTCAGCACGGCTAAGGCGTCCTGGATGATGGGCATCTTCAGGGCGTCACACGACGACAGGTTCCACAAAACACCTGAAGAACACAGCGAGGAGAAAGTGTGTGAAAACCGGTCCAGAGAAAAAAGAAAATCATCGGAGGAGAGAAAGACACTGACAACTCCAAAAAACATTGACATATTCAGTAGGTGTTAGTGAGCAGTTTGGTCAAACACACACAACAGCACAGACAGTTACTGCAGTCTAGACTGAAAGCTTTCAAACACGTGTTCTCAAAACTAGTTCAATCGCCCTTTTTCATGGAAGACATTTTGACGTGTCCCAGTAGGAAAAGAAGTGCTGTTAAAAAATAAAGTTAATGATGATTGCATTTCAATTTCAGACAGTTTCGGCGTCTTGAGATTGTGCTTGCTGGCCGACTGTCATTGCTTACTGTCAAATTGAATAGAATGCAGCCATTGTTATTTTTATTAGTAACATCAAGACTGGATTATCAAACCGGCAACCACCCCAAGACCCCCAAGACCCCCAAATCCCCGGGTGTCGACAAAGCTTTGTGGAGGGATATGTGGGACAGAAAAGGGAGAAAGCAATGTTTGTGTGAGGTTTGCTAAAAGGCATTTACTAAACTCCAAATGTTGATTTAGACAAACTTCAAGTCTTTCTTATTTCAGCACCTCTCCAATTCCACTTGAGGATGACGGGAATTGCTCATAGATTAGAATCCTGTTGTTCTAATAATCCAAAACATGACCTTTAAATGTATTTCACCACAGTGCTGCTGTAATTAATTGAGAACATAAAACAATTTAAGAGAAGTACTGACGGCAGGAAATCACTTACACACATTTCCACTGTACCTATCTGCTGCTCTTAATCCTCACCTGAATTCAACATACAAGTAACCAGCCAACCAAGAAAATAGAGTGAGTTTACTCCTGCATACCAATTACTGTTCACTCTTTTGTGCCACAAACACACACATGCCATGGACTAGACAAAAGCCCTCCCTCTCTCGAGAGAGACTCACTCTCCCACACACACATGCATCTGTATGAGCCTTTCAAGAAAAGGACAGAGAGGGTAAGAGGCAAATCATCACATTTAGCTGCAAAACACTTATTTTTTGAGTGGTTTTACACACACATATAAACACTCATACACACACATTTTTATAACCTTGAGGATCAATGCAACACATACTCGTAGTTGACCTTCGTCTTGCAAAGTGTCTGTGTCCTAATCTATGTACTTATATAATTATATGTGTGAATCCACCTCTAGTCATATCTGCATTTATCTCCTCTTCTCCTTTATGGTTGTAATTATAGCTGTAATAGCGGTAAAACATTCTATCCTTGGATCTGTGTGTTTGGAATAAGGCGTCCTCTCTTAAGTGCCGTGTTGTTCACCCTCGGCTGAACAGCGACTGTGTAATTACAGCTTCTGTTATCCGTCTTTGTGGGTTTGTATGAATGTGTTCTTGTGTGTGCACATGGGTTTGTGTGTGTGTATGCATCTAAGCCCCCTCGACAAATCAGTCTTAACTCTGTCAGCCGTTTGGACTTGGTGTGTTTATGCGGGGTGCTAAGTCTGTTTGTGGTCAGGAGGAGTTTCTAAATGACTCGCTTCTGGCTTCATGACAGTAATTAGCTGTCATGTTAGCAAAAGTGTCTTCTCTATGTCTCATCTTATCTGCTGCTCAAGAGGGCAAAGAAGGCGGCACTGAGTTTTTGATGACCTTCACATTCGATGCAACGCGTAAAAATTCTAGCTGACCTTGATTTCCACATCAATGAGTCACCGAATGTCGCTGTGAAAGACTTCTTGTACTGCTTCTCCCCCCACGGTTGTACAAAATGAATGTCAACTATTATTATTATTATTATTACTCTTTAAAAGAACACTGATGTTTTGTTCAGTAAGCCTGTTTGGTGTCTTACCCACAGTTAAATGAGAAGGTTGATTTGTCTTCAATATGCTTTAGCTTATGATGGCCAGCGTTGTGCATGAACGTGCTCATGTTTTTGGTGAACAGTGAACTGAACATACCCGTTTGTAACCAAAGAACGTGAGCGTTGTGAAAGATCACTCATGCACTGTGTTTTATGGGAACCCATGGCAGTGCACTTAAAGGAGCGGACACATCAGCCACTGTCTGCTCCATCCCTGCTTTCAAAATCTAAAAAGTCAGCATTTTAATCTGCGTGAACTGAACTTTGAGCTATGTCTTGTGAAGTGTGAACATGCACAACACTGGCTAACCCAGAAGAGAACATGAGGTCACCTGTTCTTCAGTAGGAAGTAGATCCGATGTACACACGTGTTCTGTAGATCATCCAGAGTAATTGCTGCTGTTCTTTTTTTAATGTAGCTGTTCAAGCCGCACACATTAAGGAAGACAACGTGTTGATTTATTATTTGGGTGAACCAACTTTTAAAATTTGAATAAACAAATAATTAATCATATCATTAATTAATCACAAGTCTGAATAAATTCACTGAATGTAATGCATTTGGCATCCTGTGGCAAATTGTTGGAGCACAGCATGTAAAATGCCATTGTTATGACACTGTTCACATATTAGCCATATCCTGTTAATATGCATGCTAATGTTACTCTTTCTAATTTGTTCATATCAGCACAATCAGAAGAAAGAAATTGCCATGAAAAAATAAAAGGCTTTTGCAATCAAATAATGTAATTATTCATTGTTATCTCCTGTAACTAAGTAGCATCTAAAAAAACAAACATTTGTTGTTGTTTTCAGGAGTGCTCCCCAGAGTGAACTTGCTCTAAGGAAACAAAGATATGTATGTAATTAACCAGAACAATTCTTATAATAATATTGAAATCTCCCACTGAGGAAGATGTGTGTATTATGTATCAGTTGCATTAATTTTGCAAGTTAAAGCAGTGATTATAAACGGAATGCGCGCGGGGACGACCTAGAAACAGAACGGAAATCAATTAATACTCAAGATCGTTACTGAGTAAATGGCTAATGAGAACATATCACTATATATATATCACTCCAGTTAAAATAAATCAATATAACAGCAATATCCCAGAGGCACCTATTTGTTTGTTTGTTCTTGTATACATATGTTCATATTGTTTTAAAAGAAGAAGAAAAAGCACAGTGGTGGAACGACCATATTTCAGCCTATAGATGGTGAACTGTAATTCATAACACAAGAGGAAGAATAACTGCTGCTTCGGGCTACAGCTAATGGTGATCCGACTAAATGAAATGATGTCATGCTGCAGCTGCAAGACAAGGATGGCTTTTTATTATTAGTGTGTAAAGTCAGCTGTTCGACAGAGTCACTTCTTGCTGTGCAGACGATGACATCATCTCCCTGAGGTGATAGGAAGCAGGATTTTATCTTTGATCCGAAATACACAAACCGTCTCACACACACAAAATAAAGACTAAATGTACCCTCCTGCTCATTCACATGAACATGCAGGCACACACACACAGACAGACACACAAAGTCATGAGTGTATGACAGATGAAGGAGGTTAATTGCCTAAGCCTTACATCATGAGTGGCAGCAGGAGGTTATGAATGCACGGTTATGGAGGGAGGGGGAAATTAATATGTTGGCAATCTCTCTTTGTCTCTGAAGCAATTTCCCATCTCTCATTCGCACTGTATCATACCTCTGTCATATTCCTCTCTTCTGCCACATCGCGGCATATCTCTTCATTCACCTCTTGATCTCTTTTTTTTGGTCTATGTTCCCCAATTTTGTATTTCTGAATGTTTTCGTGGCTTGACACCTGGGTTTGTGTGAAGCACTGAGAGAAGCACTGAGAGAGACCTTCAGAGAGAGGACATGTTTACAAACTGAGTGTTTTTTGTTGTTTTTTTTCTCCAAATTGCTGGCTGGGTGTTAAATAATAAATGTGGTGACCAGAGGGTTTTTTGACAACTATCACAAAACAGATATGCGAGTAAGGCTGGAACTATGGTTCTCTGAAAATACTTCTCTGCTGGTCTACACACACACACACACACACACACACACACACACACACACACACACACACACACACACACACACACACAATTACAGCTCCTGCCAACACTTCAATTAAAACTATTTCAATTCAAATCTGTACATGTGTGATAGCAGTTGCTTCGTCGCTTCAAACCAGTTGATTTTTTTGCGACACTTCAAAAGTTTGCCTAAAATTCGCCTGACGATTGAATGGAAACACGGCTAATGACGGTTTGACCTTGAGTACAGCGCGGTGCTTTAGTCGTAAGAGAGAGACAGGCGCAGAGTAAACCAGAGTACGTGCTATTTGAATGGGTCTGTTGAAAGCTGATAAGCCATTTTAACAACTCAATGGTTGAATCAGTTGTCACCTTATTTAATTGCTGAAATCTTCTTTTCCTCAATTCTTATTGTTCCTATATGGATATGTCTTCCTAAATCAAATTCAAAGGCATGCAGCCTACATGGAGTTTGGTTGTAAAAGCAATTGGATCTAATTGATTGAATTTATATTTTTGATATAACCTATAGCTTCAGTTTATATGATAGAGGTGAGTTGGGGAATTGAGGAGAAAAAGAAAAGTTAGATATTTGTAAGATATCAAAAACATTGAACGCTTAAAGGTATTTAATGCCAGTGTATTACTTTAATATTTCTACAAAGGCTTTCCACTGACTCTAATGTATTCTATCACCAATTAATAACATAATTCGTATAGAAAGTCATGACGTCCGTATATCAGTGTGATGTTGTCTCGCGCTTAGATGTTTGCAAGCATCTGAGAGGAGAAGCTTCATTTGGCAGATATCAATTTTTGCACACATTTATTGTCCTCGAACAAGAAGCCGAGCCTCTTTGTTTTCATAATGAGGTGAACATCGATCACTGTTAATCACTTAGGCCACGCAGGCCTACAGCTCTATGTTAATGAGCCATAGAGTGGTATCATGTTTACTCAGTTTGGGTCCTTTAATGACTTTGTCATTAAAAACAGGAACCAGTGTAGCTAAGCAGTAGACTGTAGATCACGTCAAGGTCATCCAGAGTTGGTTTGCAAAGGGAAAAAAAGCTCTATAGCTCTGCCTCTGTTCTGGGGGTTTTTTTGGGCATTTTGGCCAAACGTTGCGGTTATGTGGCACAACGCTGGAGCCACTCGAGTATCAAGCATCCTACTGCAGTAATATTTGTTAATTTATTCTCTCATTATATCATATCTGATTTCATCTACAGTGTTGCAAGTATTTTGCAGATGCAAGCAGGCAGAAAGAAAAGACAAGACAGGCAGATGATAAACTAAGGTAATAATACTATACATTTAACAGGTAATATCACTTGTTTGTTCGTGGATGAAAATATTATTCAGCTGCTATTATGAAACCGGTTGAGCCTTAAAACCTTTTTTTTTGCTGCATTAAGCTGAGAACTGGGGTAATTAGCACAGTAAATGTTAAGAAAACACAGCTGCTGTATGTTTGTATAATTAACTTTGGTTATGTGGCCTCTTAGCTGCGTAAGCTTTTTTTTTTATGTTGATAAACAAAATCATCTTTCTCCGTTATTTTCCCAAATCTTTATGGTTTTCTTTTGTTGCCTTAAGTTCTTTATTTATTATATAAGCTTCATATGTTCTTGTTCTTTAAGGATATAAACCAGCATCAGTTTTTACATATTTCATGGTTGTACTATATGTAGCAATGTGTGTTTGAGTGAAAACAATTCACCAGAGAGTCGTGCTGGATGACATTATGGCACAAATCCTAAACCGTTCTAATTTCCATATTTCCATCCACATTTTTGTATTACAGATCCCTCTTTTACTCTGCACTTCCCTTACTCTTTTGAGATGTTGTTCTCCGTCTCTTTGCCTCGCCTAAACTGGATGAGCATTGTGACTGGATTGCGTCCTGACTGCGGAGAGTTCCCATCACAGCGTGAGCCTGACAACTTCCATATCTGCTTCTGAAGAGCTGACGCCAACGTGAGCAATCCAGACCTGTCACTTACGATGATGTGTGCTGCTGTGACTGGATGAAAAAATGAAACTGTATGCAGATTTTAAAAGGGAATAAAGAAGTTATAGAGAGCGCAGCACTTTGTGAGTCAGAGGGAAGATATCATGGTGTTGGTATTTCTCTGTAGTTTCTTTGAGGATAGAACTGTACACATCAGTAATGACTCCTTTCAGACTCGTAATGCATTTAAACTAATTCATTAATAGTTCATAAATCAGTTCCTTGTTCAAGCCAGGATGAATAAGTGTAGATCAAAGCTACATGCCCGCTGACAACAATAATTACCCTTAATGTCTTTGATATTTCCATGTTGTTGTTTTGTGAAGCAATAGTGATGCAGGTGTATTCAGGTCCTGAAAAAAGTTACTTTTCTTATATAACTATCACACTACTGTTAGCACACGCACTGTGGCGTTTGATGAAACATTGTTAATGCAGAAAGTAACTGGGATCAGACAGGCCTTCACATACTGTACAAGAACATGCAGGCTGGTGACATTGATTAAATGAAATCACCAGATCACCAGATCACCAGATCACCAGATCTGAAACTAGTTGAACACCTGAGGGAGTTTTTGGAGCATCACATCAGACAGTTCTCTCCATCACCATCATCAACACACCAAATGTATTTCAGTGCGATGTGACGACACACAGTTGATCAATCAGGGTCAACAGAAGTACTGACAACTTCCAAACGTACCTGCTCACACATGCCCATGACTACATCAGGTTGTTCTCACTCACTGTTCTACTTTTACTTATGAAGTAATGCAGCGGAATTTGTATACAATCCACGTAATCAAATTGTATGTAACCCACGTAATGGTTAGGGATGACAATCTTAAATCATGATACAATATAATTGCAATTTTATATAGTATTATGATAACATATATTGGGATATTTTGCGATTTATTAGCTTTTTTTAACTGCAAATTATGCAGTTTATCAACATCTGATTTATCGAATTAAGTTTTCGGCGCATTTCTGCTCAATAAGGGCGATAAAGACGGAGGACGGATAGGTCCAAAAATCTTCACCCAGGAGACCATTCGTGTACCGTGTGAAACCAAGTTAACGCTGACTTATTTCCGTATTACTTAAGTAACGCCACTATTGTAGCTATTTGAACACACATTTTGCCCCATTCGCAAGCATCTGCAATGCACTGATCCCTCGTGTTGCTGCACATTCGTAGGATAAGTAAATACGTTGTCGTAAGATATCATACGAACCTGTTGTAAGAGGATACGTTGGATGAAAGCAATCCCATGCACCCAGCTCTGGTGTATGCTGCATCTGCTAAAGTAAAGCTAATATCTACTATTTTAAAGCATTTTATTCTCTCCAAATAATCATCTTTAGGGAAGAATAAAAAGAAAGCAATTACTAAACCAAAAATAGGGAGAAAGAAGGAGGAGCAGAGGGAAACAACCTTGTTTGTTTCTTTTTGTGCCATCAAGCCAACTACAGCGTGAGAGAGAGAAAAGGCGTTTGTGTGTGTGTGTGTGTAGCTGAATCTGTAACTAGCAAGGCAGGCAGCTTGACTTCCTGCTGTGATCCTGATTCAAAATCCTCACCAGGGAGAGAGAGAGAGAGAGAGAGAGAGAGAGAGAGAGAGAGAGAGAGAGAGAGAGAGAGAGAGAGAGAGAGGCAGAGAGGGTGGGCGATATAGAGAAAGAGTGAAAAAGTGTAGCCATAGAAAGGCAAAGAGGACAGGAGAGACGTGAAGAGAAGGGGAGACCAATTACGAAAACCCAACCACAGAGGGATAAGAGAGAGAGAGAGAGAGAGAGAGAGAGAGAGAGAGAGAGAGAGAGCGCGATCTCTCTGCGTCCGGTCAGTCGTTCAGCTGATTAATTTGTGACAGGAGGGATTTCTCTGCTCTGTGCCTTGAATTGCTGCTCTAATTTATATGGTAATCTTCTTTAAGACTCCAGCAGCATACAAAAACCTTTTATTTCCATCTATGCTAAGCCTAAACCCTTTTCCATACTCACTACACATTTATAAATATATATACATGCGCAGAGAACGCGTGGGTCATACTCTGCACCAACGTGATTGTATGTGGGTAATGTGAGGGCACCTCTCAATTTCACTTTCCTGATAATAAGTTTCCCTGTGCTCGGTTCGTATTCATGACTGTCTCTTATTACCACGAATAATGCTTAAAATGTTTGTCCCTCACCAGAACTCATGTCACCGCTGTAAATAATTAGGGGAGTGGCTTAATGCTCAAGGGCAGCCTGAGGGACACGGGGACAGAGTGGTTTAGGAGAGTTTGCAAGGACGGGACATAAGTATGGGCGTAACTGCTGAGTTGGACACTCAGTAGGCTAAAGCTACATCCACACTAAATGAAAAGAAATAATTTCCGCCCATACTAAACTGCCTGAAATGCATATTACATGACCATTCACGTACAGTAGGCATGCGTGTGCCGGTGTAAACAGGAAAAAGGTTGTCTACCCTGCGGTTGTTTGCTTGGCTGCACTACATCCATTCAATGTGTCTTTGATGAACTTGAACGACAGACTGACGAGATCATCTCTCATGATCTGTGTCTCTGCACCGAAACTCAAACTCAGTAGTTCACACAAATGTATCCTTTCCTCTTTGTATGGATGGATTGTTAACATCAGTGGATGTTATCATTTCATTTAATTAAACTTTTATGACTTTTAGAACTTACTGTCTGTAGTTAGGAAGCAGCTCAGCTACTGAGCTTGCATGTCAACAGATCCATCTCATTAAACTCTATCTGTTGATGTCTAACGACTGTCAGCACCAGAATGGAACAGACTTGGTCTAACTTGGTCTGATCCGTCCTGATGCCAAATCATAAATATCATTGGTAAGGGCTCTAGGCTTCACTCTTTCCTAGTTCTACCCTAAAACACATCGATTAAACTGTTCTATGAACCAGAAATAACTCAAATCTTGCTTTCTGACATGTCTTGAAATACCATGCTTCTGACAGGCCTACAGCAGAGATGTTTTCATGAGAGTGGGTGCTGGTAAGAGAAATACATTTTTCTCATTTGTCTCCAGGAATGGAGTAAACCCCCCTTAGGATTTTGGATGTAGATCAGTTTGAAAATGGAGTGGTATTCCTCTTTTAGCTCTGTCGTCTCTCCATCCCCCTCCAGAGGTAAAAGTCCTTTTACCGTGGCCGTCAGTGTGAATGCCAATTAGAAAGGGATTGCCGGGATATATAAAGTAAAAGCTGTAAAAAAAAACACTAGTAGAGGCACTGCTGGTAATCCTTTAATCCTTTTGGTGGTGAGTTTACAACCAAGACCTCAGAGGGTTTAGAACCTCAAATTAATCAATCCTGAATACACTTTTTACAATGTGGATGATATTTGTGTTTACCGACAGAGAATACAAACAAGTGCAGAGCACCCTTTACACAGAATCTCAGTTTGACAAGCCAACATCACTTGATGAGTGCTGGGAAGCAGGCGGGTGGTAAACAATACTCCTTCTCTTTGTGTGCGTGTGCGTGTGTGTGTGTGTGTGCAAGAATGAATCTGCACATTAGGGTTGAAGTAATTTTAGATTTTAAACATATTACTGCATATTAAGATTAATTCATTCTATTATATTTAATTCACATTTCCTGCTGAAAGCACTTATAAACTCAGCACAACTAGTAAACTAAAATATTTCTATTTTCTCTGTCATTACCATCAAATTATTAAGAAATTATACATATTTCAGAAATGTGTTGTTTTACAGCCCAGGACAGTAATCTCTGGTGGGAAAATCCTACATCTTTGGTTTTTTTGTTGAGTTAGAAAATACTAGAATCTGCCTAAAAGATTTGTAAAAAGATTCAAACTGTAGTCGTCAATATGCAGTCCCGGTTATATGGAAGTATGATGGAGTTTTCATTTACAGTTTCTGCACTCTTTCCCTCTATATTCACTCGGTATAAAATGTTTTTGCCAAGCAGCTAAGCTGAACGCTTCCACTAGTAGGAGAAGAAACCTCTGCACCCGAAACCCAGGTGATTTCAAGGACAGACTTTTAGTATCACCAGCTGCATGGTAGTGTTCAGGAGGTTTGGAAAAAAGGTGACTTTGTTTCAGTGCCTATAGACACACAAGTCAACACAAAAGGTTTCCCTGAGGTATTTTCTCCCGAGAAAAGGCAGTAAGTGAATTCAAGGGAAATACTGCGATCTCAATCCCAGCCGCATATTCAGTAACATCAAGGTATTTGTAAATAGTTTTTTTTACCTGTGAGCAGCTCTCGGATCTCCACATCTGTGGTCTTCCGGAGCAGTCGGACCAGAGCTGGTATGCCTCCGCAATTCTTCAGGGCGATCTTGTTGTCGTCGTTGGCTTTGCCGTACACCAGGTTCCTCAGGGCTCCGCAGGCGCTGCGGTGCACGTCGGTCATCCGGTGGTCCAACAAGTCCACCAGCAGCTGGATGCCACCCTGCCGCCGGATCTGAGAACGGAGGCGGGGGGACGGAGTTAGGGTGACAGCAATAATACAAATAATAAGAGTTGTTTCCAGGCCAATTTCCCCGACAATGTAACAAGAAATGTTGGTGTCTAGACAATATCAGAAGAAATTAAGGCTCGTTAACGTCCACTTGAGAAAATAATTTCACACTTTTGATGATGGGGTTGGAGAAAATGTTCTCATGTAAATATTAATTTCTCCTTTGTCAACACTTGTAAACAAACAGTGCGCTGTGGCTACTGTGGCACTGAAGCACAATTTATTTAAATGCCAGCCAAAGCACTTTCTGTCCCATCACCCCTCTAAGTGTCTGCCGCGCTCCCTGCTCTCCTCCGTCTAGACAAAGAGAAAATGTAGGGCAGACTGCTTTCTATAAAGAACAAGAGACATTTTAGTGAAGGAGATTGCACGGGGGTAAGGCCGTTGTGCTTGTGTCTTTTGTGCTCCAGATAAAGGTACATCAGCATGAAGCTTATTACAGACAATATCAAAATGGAAATGGATTATTTAGAATGTTAGACGTTTAACTTACAAACTTAATTATACGTGAAAAAAAAGAAAAGCTCTGCAATTATAATAAAAGCAAAACATTACAATCAGCAGGATGATGACTGCTGTACCTCACTTGACAATGAAACAAATAAACAGCTTTGTGTTATCATTGTTTTTGGATTAATTGAAGTTTTGTTTATCTGTAAATTGTTGAAAAATGCTTATCACAAGGTCCAATAGTCCAAGGGATTGTCTTATAATTGCTTATTGTGTATGGAAAACATAAAAAACCCAGAAGGGGTTGACTTAATAATGAAAAGAGATAGAGAATAACTCAACAGAAATGCATTAAAACTATTCATCTGAAAATTTTAATGACTAAAATGTTTGTCGAGTAATTTTCTTTCAGTCTTGTCTCGCCTTAGTGACACAGAAGGTATCTAACAACTAACACACCGAGACGCGTCGGTAGAAACGTGTCACCAACACAACAATTGTTTTCCTATAGTATGGCCGCCTGGCGTTGCATTTTCTTTCCAGCGATTTGGTTGCGCACGCAGCCTCGTCCCACAGGCGTACCACAATATTTTGTCACAAAGTGCTTTGCCAGGGTGTTTTTGAAGCAGCCGTGCCTGTAGCGACATGTCTCGATGTGATCGCGGCCTAAAAGGAATATATCGAGCGTGCAATAACACCTCTTCATCTGCATGTGGTGCTAGGAGACTGAACAGGCCATATATATATCCCTCTGCATCCTGTCTATTACGGTAGTTCACCGTTCAGGCGTCTCTCTCAAGGACAAAAACAATCTGGGCTGTGGGTTGTAGTTTTGGCAGCCCTGCTCTTATACACTACCATGCTTCATTCTACATCACAATTTCAACATCAGTCATCTTTGCCATCCGTCTGTCTCCGCTCTATCTTTAATGTGTGTTGGCTGATTGCCGTTAGAAGATCTTTGTTTGCCCTCAAATCCATCGTCTCCATGGGGATTAATAAAGTGGAATTGAGCTGAATTGAGTTGACATTGAAAAGACAGACAGAACAGTTTTCTGAGTGATGACGGCTCTAAAGGACAGAAGGATAGACTGCAGGAACAGAGCTGTACTCAGAGTTGGGTTAAGTGTGCGTAATGAGGAGTTAATGCCGGCTAATATGAAGTTTGGTGGAGCTCAGACAGCGGCACATATGGGAGTTTCTCCTTAATCAAGACAAATCTTTAATTTTCAGGCGAAAGTATTGTGGAATTGGCTGTATTTACAACCTGCCTGCTCAGTGTCTGGTCCTTCACTATGTGTCAAGCTATTTAAGTGTTGGCTGGTCCACATGAACAAAGACTTTTCAGTGCATTCAGAGAATAAGACCTTCTTGATCTCTGCCAAATACCAAATTGGTATGCATATTTATGTTATATAAAATATCTTCTGTACATTGCTGGATTTATATTTCCTGATAAATAATGCCAAAGATTTGCTGCATGGTTCTTCGGCCCTCGCGATTGTGTGCGCAACCGACCACCTCGGTTTACCTCGTTTATTGAGACTGGACTCGAGGACCCGGCGTAAAAAAGCCCTGTGGAAATGTTGTTGTATTATTTCTCCGTTGGTCAGTTGCATGACCAAAAGTATTTTCAGGCGAGTGCACACACTCACCCACTCACTCTTTGTTAAGAACTCTTGTCCCCTGCAATCTTGCCCGTGGTACTCAAAGCACTGAAATATTCCCACATGAAAACAAACAGCAGTGTACCTTTCCAGAAACAATGTTCAGATGAACTTTCAAAACTTCAGCAAGAAAAAAAACACTGCAGTATCTGCATTCCTATCTGCATACTAGAGGAAATAGTGGTAGTCACCAACTCTGAATAACAGGCAAAGTATGCATGGGTGTGTGTGTGTGTGTGTGTGCGTGCGTGTGTGTGTGTGTGTGTATAAGCGACAGGGTGAGTTAGGGCCAAGCTGAGTTTTGGAATTCAATCTCTCCCTTGATGCGGTTTCTCCTCAGAGATCAATACCTCAGATTTGATCTTGTTGTCTCCGAAGCAGAGGTGCTGGAGGTAGGCAGCAGCGTTGGACTGGACTGATGGGAACTGATGCTGCAACATCTGGATCACCTCCGGAAGCTCTGGATCCCTCCAGCCAAACTCCCTAGAGAGACACACAATGAAAGTACAGTATGTTGCGATGTGTGCAGCAGCTTGTGCACTGTAACCCTCATTTAAAATGCTCACCGGAGACACAGAAAGAGAGAGACAGAAATTGAGGTTGGAGATTAATCAAAAGAAAGACATATTAAACACATACATTTGTACATTTATGTTCTGTTTAAATGTAAATGTGTATGTACTGTCTGCCAAAATGTGGGTGTTCCATTAACTTCATCAATGTAGGCCTAGCTAGAAGATAAAAGCATTTTTCTTATATGTACAGCACTGTTGTGTACTTTTGTTTTGGGTAGCCCCCTTAATTCCTATTAATGGAATTCTTAATGCTTTGACAATAGTTTGCTTTCAACAGTTTGTGCTTGTCCCCATATACAAAGCCTGCTCCACAGAAATAAGGATGATAGTCTTAGAAAACATGTATAATATCAAGTCAAGTCCAGCGGCCTTAAAAACATACCATTTCCCAAAAGCCCTGAGGCGGGAATGAGGGGAAATGGGGCTGGATATATCTCAAGCTTGTTAAACAAATAAGTTATTGGGCTTGTTAACATTTTCTAACGTTAGAAACTTTATTTGACTGAATTTATTGAAAAATTGAGCTTATTAGCATGAATACTGTGTAATATATGTTTTAACTCTCCTATAGTGGGAACAGTGTTGCACTCAGTGGGAGCAGTGATGCTGCGCTTTGGACTGAAGGATGCTGCAGGTCAGGAGTAAGTTTGGTGTTTGAGATACGAAGGACATCACAGAGATGCTGTCGCTCATTTTGGTTCTCAACCTGCTTTTGTTCAGAGTTAACAGAAAATGTTTGCTCACATATTTGAGTGGGGAAGTGCGCAACATTGAAGTTGCGTAGTTGTGTCTCAAAGAGACGGAGCTTCACACAGAATGCTTTCATGTGCGCAGTAGGCTCTTGTTCAGTGTTGAGATGACCAGTAAGATCAACTAAACAGGTCAGCCAACCATGGAGGGTCTCTCAGCTCATGAAGAGGTCGCTCCTTCTCTTTCAAAAACAGATCGATTTCTGATTTCAGGGAATAAAACCGCTGCAGCACGGAGCCGAGACTCAGCCAGCACACATCAGAACGGTGGAGTACGGCCCCGTATTCAGCATCGACATCAGACAGGAAAGCTTTACATTCTCTGTGGTAAAGTCCTCGTGCTCGAATTATGTTGTGTCCTTTAGACTCCTAAGACCAAGCAGCTCTTCCGTAACGTAAAAGTTATCGTCAACTCTCCGCAAAAAACAATGAACAGCTGTGCGGCGACTGTCGCATCTGTGCTCTCATCACATGCAATCAGTACAAATCTAAAGCACAAACTTTATCTGACACTTGATGTTTTAAGTTAGCTGACAAGTCAAAACTGTGTTTCTGTGTTAGAACTAAGAAGTGCAAAACATTCAAGCGCAAGTTTCTATCTGGGCCATATTCCATTATACTTTTAGAATGTGCAGCGGGCCAATTAAAAATGGACCGAGGGCCGCATTTGGCCCACGGCCCTTTTTTTGGACACCCCTGCCCTAGGCCTTCGTTTGGAAAACTTCATGTCCGAAGAAAAGAGGCCAGTCAGATGGGTCGTATCTCTAACCCGCACTGTGTTGTACTACATTGCATACTGTTTTTGTTTTCACTGTTATAGTTGGTGTATCATAGTCAGTGTAGGCGCAGATTCTAATTAGTTCTCTCCTCTCCTTTCCTCTGCCTCTGACTGTAGGTGTGTGTGCATGTGTGTGTCGGGAGCGGAGCCCCGCCCTTCGCAAAACAGAGCAGAGGAGAGAATGTGAATGCAGTAAACACTGAAACGTGCACATAAATTAGATTAATAACATGAGCGTTTACTTTATTTAATAAAAGAGCACCTGTTCAATGTGAAAAGTGAGTTAAAAGTTTGTGAAATAAAAAAAACACCTTGAATTTCAGGGGGGCCGCAGGGGCCAATGGTAGGGGAAACACTGATAGTACAAAGAACTTGCTTTAGATCAGGGGTGCCCACACTTTTTCGGCTTGTGAGCCGAGTGCGATGCGAGTGAATCAACTTCAATATCTTCCCTGGGCTGGCACTTCCTTATGAAGTTGACACTCATTGGCTCTTGATGGCTATAGACAACGCATGGAAGCTCCGATTGGCTCAAATGAAGTGTCAATCGAAAGGTCAGAGTTCGGCATCCTACCTTAGAAGCGTCTAAAAATTGTACACATCGATCAGCTGATTTCTAAGATTGCAACAGCTGTTCATGGGCTTTTGAGATGTGAAGATGTTCATGATGGATATATTTTTACTGGAAACGATCTATTGGACCTTTGGCAATGACACAGGAGTGTTCTTTTTGGATTATTACTGATTACAGGATTATGATGAGACTTCATAGTTGAGTTGGCTCAAAGTTATGATTTTGATTGTGACTTTGCTTGCTAGTTTGGGATGCCTACTGTTCTCGCTGTTGTGATTTTGATCTCAAAACTGTTTTGCTCACTAAATAGACGACTCTAATCTTTTGAACGATATGTGGCATTGCGTAACAACTCCATCATGGCGGACTGTAAACAACACAGGGCAAGATACAACCTCTCTGAAAATGCAAAACTATCACATGGTGCACCCGTTATGTGGTTAACAACAGTACACTGTAAAGAGCTTCCTCCTGCTGGGATGAATTATTTCTTCTAAATGCCCCAGCTGCTTTGGTTTCAGCGTGTAACAAGGGTCTATCAATGCTTTTGCCTTAAGGCATGCTTCAGGCACACAGGCACACACACACACACACACACACACACACACACAAACTAAGCTCACTAACCCTATACTTGTGTGTAAGAGTGTGTGTAAAAAGAAGAAACACAGTTGATTAACGTGAGAAAGATGTGATGTGAGAGAGTGAGGGAGGATAGGGAGGTGGGGCTTATCGATGGAGATTATCTGTCGCCAACAGCAACGAAATATCACGTTTCCTTGACAGCGATGGTTTCTAGTGACCAGATAAAACTGGGGCCGGATTTTTCCACTTTTTGTTTGGGGCAAAGTTGTATTCCCCCATGTCGTTAACATTGTTGTCTATAACTCCGAATAAATAAAGGAGACGATACTTCCTGAATATTCAGGGGAGACACTACAGGCAAAGTTTATTCGTGCACTCGTCAATTCAGAGTCTGGCCTATTTTGAACATGTCTTCTTTCAGACTGGTGGAAAGGAAACATGCTAAATACAAATGTAGGCGTTTATTTTACTACACTTTGTCTAATTGCGTCTGTAGATTTCTTCTCAATTCACCAAAATCAGCAATAGATAATGCCTCATTTGCATATTTAACCTAACTTTTCTGAAAACTTGTAATACAAAAGATTACTGCCTTAATGTAAGAAATGAACTGGGAAAGTTTCATGGTGATATCTATTAGTTAATAATGTTAACCCTATTCCCCTTTAGTGTATATTTTTACAATTCATATCTTTAAATCTTTCTCATTCTCTGAGGCAGAAATCTCCACTTCAGTAGTATTAACATACACCAAACCTTCCAGTTTCATTCCTATCTATATCCTGAAGGTTTTTACAGAGTGGCGAGTTCATGTATCATTTATAGCCTGATTTATAGAACATTCTATTCCTAACAACGTGACAAATGTTCTCTTAATAACAGTATTTTCTGATATGTGGAGTCATACAAAGGGATATTGAAAAATTCCCTCAGTAAAAACCAGTCTCTAACATGTCATCTAAATGAAACAAGTATTTTGAATCTAGCTTTATTAAATGTTCAGATTTATCTTCAGGAAATGTATACAAATGATGCCTCATTTGTATATTTAAACATAGCATTTTCAGAAAACTTGTAATACAAAATATAATTGCCTTTATGTGTCTAATCAACTGGGGATTATGTACCTTATCCACCTGGGGTTTGCCCCCTTAATTTAGCTCCGGTACCTCACCCTGTAGTGCGGGTGACCCATGGCCATTTGATGTATGCCATTCCCCTTCTCTCTCTCCTCTCTCTCATTAAAGGCATAAAAAGCCCAAAACATTTGTTTAACTATACATTTTTGTTTACTATGCTCTGCTACTTTTGATATTCTCTTCATTCGGTTTCTGGATTAAATCCACACATTTGCAATTTTTTTATTTTTCTGACAGTTGTGAGACGTTTGGGCTGCATATAAAAGCCATGTTTGCTCTGCTCTTATAATGAAACCATTTCTCTTTCATGTATCTTATTCTTAAGGCAGCAACAGCACCACGTCCCCATGGAGATAATTTCAGTTCAATCTAATCTAACGTAAACATATGCACGCACAAACAATCTCAGGATTGCGCAGATACAAACACACGCGCACACCACCAAGTGCCGCAGGACAACTCAGTATGCAGCTAATAGCACACACACACACACACACACACACACACACACACACACACACACACACACACACACACGAGCACGATCCAGCGCACTTACATGTACAGTAGTCAAACACACACAAATACACACTCAATGACTTGCATGCACACCCAGCCATCAAAGGCAGTGCAGAAGAGCCAGGATTAGAAAGCTTTTGTCTCTGAGTTTTTATAATGGGCCAATAGGATAAACCCAGTGTTTCAAAAGTGGGGAAATTGAAGAGAGAAAGAAGAGAGAATTATTTCAAAGGTTTTTTTCTCTCTCTCTCTCTCTTTGAAATCCTCCCTCTCTCTTTAACAATTTTCTTTTCTGATTTTTGTTTTTAACTCTCTTGTCTCAGTGTCTCTCTCTGTTTTCTTTTCCCGCCTTGCTCCAGGCAAATTCCTACAGAAACACACATGCAAGGCCACAACATTTACATACATAATGATGTTATGCACATATAGTTAGCATGCGCCTCAACAAATATGATCAGAGATGACATAACCTTGTTAAGGTCACCCTGTGGGTTAATTGGCAGATAAGACATCTAACGTTATGGCTCAGCGAGCTGTCAGATGTGTGTGTGTATGTTTTCTTTTTTTAACATTGTAATTAGAAAGTAGGACACCAGCGATAACATCGCCTGCAGACATGAAGCTTAGTAAAGCAGATGATTTCCCTTCAACAGATTCAAATGCTTATGGATTCATTTGGTTAATTGAAAGGGTTAAACTGATCAACATATAAATCTATAAAAATACTATATATATATATATACTATAAAAAGTCTAATGGAGATCGAGGTGTGACAGAAGTGCAACAAGAAATGTATAACGTACTACTTATTCAAGGAAGTGTACTTTACCTAAATACTTTTTCTTTCTTAGTTACACTTTTATACATTTTAATCTTACGTTTTTGGACTTTTTGGAAAGTGATTTATATTCTTACATTTGAGAATTACAAACAATTACAATGGAGGACAATGACTTGTAATGTAAGATTTTTACAATATAGTATTGTTACTGTTGCTTAAGTAAAGGATAAGGATGATTTTATACAGCAAATAATTCCAAATATAGTAAATAACATATAAAGGTAACCTTACAAGCGAGTAACACTATATTTAACCATCAAACTAAATGTAATACACTGGATTTCTGAGTGTTTCTCCGCCTTTTAGTAGTGTCTGTTCTGCAAAATCATGGCAAATGTCACTAATAGTAAAACAATTTGACTTTAAAAACAATGACGTCAGCCAAGAAAATCTATGTTTGGAAAGCCAGCAGTCAGCTGAGGCTTTTATACGGCGTGAAAGCAATGACAAGAGAACACTTTCTTGAAAAAGAAAACATCGTACATTGTTTACTTTTCTAAATTTGTAATGCTTGCCTTCACATTGTAAAGTAAAGAAATACAATCTTTTGATAAATGACTACACAGTACAGTGGAAGTTCTCTCTTAGCTTTATAACTAAAGGGTGAACAATGGAGCTCGACTTCAATCATGTCAATGCATCATGATGCAGTAAAAACAAGAATATCCTCTCAACATATACACTTTGTAGACATTGAAGTTTAAGCCACAATGAGCCACATTCAACTGCTGACAGGAGGCTTTCATACAAGTCCGTCAACAGTAATGTTTTCTAAACTGTTTCTCCAGATCTCCTATCCTTTTCTTTGAAAGGTGCAACTACTGAAATGGTGAAATGAGGTTTCAAAAGTGCTTTTCAGGTCCATTATTCATCCAAACAGCCCACAGTGATGTTGCCAAAGAATAAACACTACTTGCAGGCCAAAGCAGCACTTTTGGCAGCACTCTACAATAATTATTATAAAAAAACACTCTCATTTTCATCCCTTATTCTATGTCTCCGTCTTTTCCTACAAAATATGTCTCACATTCGCCTTCTTCTTGAAGCGTGAGATCAATGTGGGGGCACACACGTGTAACTGCAGACATTCACACAAACAAGAAAACACACATACGCACACAAGTGGTGCTTTATGTACTGCATATAATAGAATGGGCAGTTAACACTTGAATCAATGTAGGACACAGTCTAATTGTTGCCAGCCTTCAGGCACAGAATATTTGACACACCCACACACACTCACAGAAAACATACAAGTGTGCTTCAGAACACCAGGACAAGAAAAAAACACCACCATACACACACATTTTCAGATGACAGGAGTCATGAGTATGTGCGAAAAAAATCAAAAACATGCAGAAAAGAGAACGCAGGCACGCACACACACACACACGCACGCTTGCACACACGTACACACACAATGACAGAGCCAGGGCCCTGAAGAGAAAGTGCCACATCGCAGTGGATCAAACTCAACCCGAGGCCTCAGGCTGTGATGCTTTGAGGGCACGCACACGCACACGCACGCACACGCACGCACACACACACACACACACACACACACACACACACACGCACACTAAAAACACACCTGCCTTTCAGCGATGAGCGTATTTGGCAGGACGAAAAGGAAAAAGGGGGAAAACTAAACAGAGAAAGGTGGGGATACTTTATGTTGTAGCCAGCCAGGTAACTAAAACAAGCATACCCAACAATATGGTGCAGGGAGAAGAGATAATATTGTTTATGTCAGTTAAAGTGCAGCAGATAGTGAGCAATGGACTTTACATGACAATATTCACAACTTGGATTAATTTGAAGAAACATCATTTAGATTCTTTCATACAGGATACATATTGACAAAAGTTACCCGGCGTCTAATTAAGACCTGTGTTTATTTGTCAAAAAGTATATCCACACCTGGCGAGTAAAAGGGACTCAGCGTCGGCTTTTAATTGAGAGTTTACTGTCATTTGTTGTTCTGGGATAAAACAAAACAACATTTTAAAGCAGACTAACACAGAATATACCTACAGTCACATTCAAACTTAATGAAATGAAGAGAGTGTCTGTCTTCTCTCCAGTGTGCGTTCTGCCCCAGAAAGCTGTACTATAATGGTTCATTCACTAACTCTAGCCTGGAGCTGAACTACTTTTCACTCAGCATCTCGCTCTCTTTCTGTGTCTGTGTGTGTGTGTGTGTGTGTGTGTGTGTTTCTCTTGTTCCAGAAAGAAGTGAACACAGGAGAATATGGTGCTCCCAGTCCCAAACACTGTGTGACAACATCACAGCAGGATGAGCAAATACTACTGAGCCATCTGTGAACTTGGGGCTAAAGTGTTCACTAGGGCAGTGTGTGTGCACAGTTTTAGTGTTGGAGGTAAGACAACAATATGCGACCTCTGTAGTCTCATTTAGCCACATGTTACCAACCGTATTTATTTTTTATTGTTTATCATTTTATGTCGTAGAATATAACATTAAAATACCTTTAACTTGTGTTAACCACAGACCTTATTTCAGACATCTAACCAAAAACTTAATGACTTCGAGAAGTGCAAAAATGCAAACTCATTTCTGGGGTTTATGACTCATTCCTGTCAGCACTCTATTAAGATGGAAAACACTGTCAAGGAGAAAAGGAGCATTTGAATAAGAGAGAAAAATAACTGAATAATTGTATGTGTGAGAATGATATTTACTGACATATTTCCTTCATTTATGTGTGTGTGCGTGTGACTCTGAAATCCCTCAAGAGAGCCTAATGTTTAATTTTGGCGACTCAGTGGACTGGGACAAAGTACTGACAAACTGTCAATCCACTCTTTGTTCCCAGCCAGCCAGGTGGGCTATCTCGCTTCACCACTTGTCTAGGTGTGAGTTTGTGTGTGTGTGTGTGTGTGTGTGTGTGTGTGTGTGTGTGTGTGTGTGTGTGTGTGTGTGTCATCATGTCACCCACAACTAAAACATTTACAGCACAATACGAGATGCAGGCAAACCAACAATTAAACCCGGTAAACAAATAAACTCTCTATGAATTATGTATTAAGGAAGCGGGGCGAGGCGCTGTAATGTGAGGGCTGCAGACAGATGATCACTGCTATATCGCGCTGAAAGGATTTCCTGTGAGTCAGGTCTTTTTGTGAATAGAGCCATTTGAAACCAGAGAGCGAACTATCAGTTTTGTGTCTGGTATATTTGTGTGTGTGTGTGTGTGTGTTTTGCCTCTACTCGGGGAGGGAAATGGAGATTGCACCTGATGACTCATCACAGAGACGGACAGGTAGGGTAAACCTGCAGAGTAAACTGACAGGAGAAGAAGAAAGGAGGCAGGAATTAGGGGGAAGTCAAAAATAAATTAGCACGGGTGCTGACTCACTGCATTAACTTTTCTAACAATTTCAGGTGGCTGATTAACAACCAAACATTACAGTGTATTTATAGACAAAATGAATTAGAATACAATAAAAAAAAGCCCCTAACCCTGTGTTGTAATGGTTAGTATCACAAAACAGTCAGATCTCAGATCACCGGGGATCTGTCTACAATAAGTTCAGCTGATGGATACAGTAATTTGCACAGTAGCTGGTTAATGATGGACAACGCTGGTAAAATTCAACAGTTCATGTAATTGTCCTTGCGATGATTCTCTCTTTACTCAAATTTACTCTAAAATACCTATAATCAGAATCACTCCAAGTGCTTCTGGCACTGAGTAATAGTGGTCTGAATATACTGAATTTGAAGAAAACAAACTCCATCTGAATTTTTTTGAAGATGTCTATAGCTGGTAGGTAAGAGCTGGAAAACACAATAGGAACATAGCATCAAGTATTACCAAGTTCAGGTTCAAATTTCAGAACAAAAACACAACATATTAGACAGGTTTTTCTAAGAGTAACACCAAACTGTGAAATTTGGAGATATTATAATATTTATTGATAAAATATTATTTGTATTGCTCACAAATAACTATTATATACCCATATTTCCCTGTTAGTAATAATAACACAGAGTAAGTGAAGTATACATTTTTTGCAATATTTTTGCGTTTCTTTTTATTTTTGAATATAATAAATAAAACTTTGCAAAAAATAAAAAACATTTGTAAAAAATTAACCAATGAAGTAGCGCATCAAATTTCCCAGCGTTTCATTGGCTACACGATACGCCAATCATTGCTATAGGCTCGGTCTGTAAACAAAAGAAGAGGGGCTGGCACTTCCTTATCAAGTTGACACTGATTGGCTATTGATGGCTGTAGATAAGGCATGGAAGCTAAGATTGGCTCAAATGAGGTGTCAATCGATCGCTTAGTGTCCGCTCTACATTTGGAAAGCTTTCTAAAAAGATGTGGCATGGGTACCACATCTAGCATGGTGGACTGTACACAACACATGGCAAAATAAAACTACTCTTACCGTGTACGTCTTAAACGGTAAGAGGTTAAAGGAAGCAAGGGTTAGAAAGGTCAGAATGTGTTGTCGAATGGAAATGTTAGGGAAGTGTTTTACTGTATTGCATGAACAAGCATTTCACATGTTCATACACAGAAATATAAAACTAAACTACAAACCCATTTAACACAGATAAAACCAGTAGCCTAATGTGTTAAACCCCACCTAACCTCAATGTGGGAAGGAGGTTAGAGTGAGAACATGAATGAATAGAAGGGGAAAGAAAGACTGAGGCAAAAATTATAGAAATAATATGTGTGTATACGGTATATGTGTGTGTGTGCGGTGTGTGTTTGAGAGTGTGATGGCATGGCTGACTGACTGGTCCACTGAGGCTGGTAGAGATGAACAAAAGGTCAGGAGATATCAGGCAGAGCTCAGAAACACTCACACACACACCACACGGAGCCCATCTCAACCCCGTGACTGAGTATGGATCAGAGAATCTCGTTGCGCTTATGAGCATGAAATAAAATGAGGCACTTTTATGATCGGGTCGGATCCTGTCTTGCACAAATCTTACTTTGTGAACGCTTCCATAAATTATTGGCAGCCTGAAGGAGGAAACGCGTTGGAGTGCATAAGAGCTCCACAGTAATGTGCCTTGACAAATCGGCTACATTATGTTTTGTTTTTTTAAGTTTTTACAGGATAAAGTTACCATTAGGGGGCCAACTGCAGACGGTGGAAATGACCACACTTCTTCAGTTATCATCTATGTACGGATGCTGATTTCTATCTCCACATAGAGTCTATCCCTTCCATTTCATCAGAGACTACTGAGTGTTAGGTCTCTTTGTAATGGAAGTGCTGAGTTAATTAAAACATTTCAAAGGCGAAAAACATTAGATGAAGACCTTAGACGCACAAGTGAAAACACGCCTGCTGTCTAGACAGTAGTGATGAGTATTTCAAGCAAAAATGCCATTTAATATTCACTGGGAACTATTCGACCATTCTTTGAGGACACACACACACACACACACACACACACACACACACACACACACGTGTCTTGCCACTATTCTCAGCTAATGTAACGGGTTATTGGATGGAAAATATCAATTATAATTTCATTGACCAAATGCAACCTCACTTCCACTAAAATTAGACAAGAAGCAGCAACAAAACCACCAGGACAAACTTCATAAATGTACATATTATTTTTTGGCAATGAGAAGATCAGTACCACTGGCTCAAAAATCTTAATCCGGTGCCAAGATTAACACTGGGAAAGCTACATGAATAAAACCGTCACAAAGAACGTTCAGAAATCACCAAGACAGACAGACAATGGAGACAAATGACTGACCGGAAAAATCAACAGATAGAAAAATGGATGGAGGGATGGGTGGATAGCCAAAGGAGAGAATGAGGAATATAATATAATAAAAAACAGAAGCCATATTGCTACAAATGGCAAACAAGCAATCAGTATTATTATTATTATTATTATTATTATTATTATTATTATTATTATTATTATTATTATTATTATTATTAGTTACTTTAAACTGATTTAGATTTTTTTTTAATTTATTGCAAATTCTTTCTTAGTGTTGTCAGGTCAAGGATGATATTCTGATGTTATATAATGACGTAATTAAATGCAAAGTGCCTTTCAAAGCCAGTGCTCTGATCTACTCTCTAATTTAGAATCCATATAACACTAAATAATAAGTGATCCCTGTTTAATAAGTCACTAAATGGGTGACAGTACAAATGGGTAATGTCATGTGGTCATTAACATTAACATCTGCGTCTGATATTGGTGTCATATAGAGAAGATGGAAAGATTCAGTGAATGAGACAAAGGTAAGATAGAAAGACAGAATGTATATGTAGAAATAAATAGTTGGATTACTTTGTCATTCTTTGCTCGGCTTGATTTTGATTCCACACAAGGAATTCGGGGTCGTACCTATCGAGGGGGGACAGGTAGAGAGAAACAAGAGAGAAGTATTTGTTGGCTGTCTGGCAACAAATGATTCAATAACCGTCATAATAGTGATGATAAGTAAATAGAAATCAAAACGTAGCCACTAGACTCGTCTTTCTCTCTCAACATTTGGTTATTAGGCAATGGTGGAGAAGGTGGGCAGGGTGAAGGGCATGCACTGAGAGCGGGTGGTGAGGAGATGGTGGATATGTTGGGTAATGAGAGGGTCCTAGGATAAAAACTAACTATTTATAAAATTCAGAATTGCTGAGCCAATTATCAGAGTACGTTTGGATAGTGAGCAGAAAAATCTGTAGGTTTCAAATGACGAGGTTTACCTGTGAGTTTACATAGTCATATCCTGAGCACTGTACAGACCCTACTTCAACATCCTTTTAAACTTTATTTTACACACACACACACACACATATATATATATATATATATATATATATATATATATATATATGAACAATGCTATTCTCTCATCTGTGTCATTCTGTTTTAAAGGAATACATCAAGTCATTACAAGGTTTACCTGTGAGTCAACCTAGCTGTTGACTATAGATGTTAAAATGTGTAATTTATTGAAAATGACTAGCTTTATCTCAGAAAAGCAGGGCTTGAACCACTAAAGCTAAATGGTGAGTAAATGACAAGCTAAGCTGCTAAGCCTGTTATGTGTAGGGTACATTTAAACAAGATACAAAATATCTGCCCTTTCTCACATAACTGAGGTGGTGGCAAATGATGTATAAATGGTTGCTCACCTGAAATTGTCCTTAAAAAAGAAACGGAAGCTAAATCCGTTTTAAAATAGAAGTTCAGTTTTCTTAATATGATCCTAGTTTTTTTTATACCTCACACATTCATAGGTTATGCATCATGCCTAAACCATGTAGGTATAATCTAAAATCAATGATTGTGGTGTTGTAGTATTTAACAGCTACATTGACCAATTGGCAAATATCTAAAAAACCTGGTGTGTTTGTTTAGAGATTAAGGCTAGTGAGAGTCTATCATTGTGTTGTTGTCAACAAATCCCATGAAAAGACCGAAACCAACAATGAATTGATCTTATTAACAAGTATTTCCTGTTTAACCAAAACCTCATATGGTTTATTACCAGCTGTGAAAGTGATACTGGTATTGTTTTCATCTTGTGAGTGTGTGCGTGCGTGTGCATGCGTGTGCGTGCGTGTGTGTGTTTGTGTGTCATGGCAAAATGTGGCCCTGGAGACACCTACTGTAGGGGGAACTACCACAGAGGAGATTTTGAGTACTTTGCCATGATGTTTATACGTCAGTGGACAGATTTTGTGATGGAACCCTGCAAGATGCAGTCACGAAACTTTGCAGGTGTGTAGTTGAGATCAAAATGAAGGCCGAGGTCGAAGATGGGTGTTCCTCTGTGGCAAAGACCTCTAGGCTCTGTAGTTTATCTCAAGTCCATATACACTTTCCTGGTGCTGTAAATACGTAACTCGAGCAGTGTTTCTTTTAACTTTTTTCAATAATTATTTCACTTTGAAATATTTTTTAACAAGGATCCTCTTTAAAGGGAAAAGAAATGTCTATATAAAGAGGTATAATAGAGCGCTGCGCCATCGGTGTCAGATTTACTAAAGGTTTAGAATTCACCACTAAATTCTATTTTTTGTCATCATGCAAAAACACTAAGACGGCATTGTAGTTGTATATTTTCTTGATTTTGGTCATTCAACAAATCAAAATTGTATATGCCTAAAGTATAATTATTATTAGGAACTATGCGCTAAGTGATATTTTAAAAATGTACGTAAAAAAAAAGATCTCACCTATGCAGTACCCCAAAGTACCCCTAGGGGTACTAGTAACCCCATTTGGGAAACTGAACTAGAGTACCAAATGTAGATTAATCTGCAAATAAAAATAGTCCCCAATAAATGTCCTCGTTTGAAATATATCTTTAGTAGGAACAAATGGTAGGGAAGCCGGAAAGCATTGAGAGATGGACTGAGACATTGTTAGTTTTGGTCTCTTTACGGGATTTGTTTAGACAATTATTAGATAATAAATGATAACATGCCTTTTGAGCTTCAAGAACAGCTGCAGTGCGGCAAGCTTGGAAACAGTAAAACTTACTGCAGCATCACAATGTTCCTTTATAATAGAATATAGAATATTAAATAATATATCATTAAAATGTTGGGGGACCCTCCCTTTAACACAATGTGGTTGTTGCTACTGAAATAGCACTTTCTCATTCATACAGTGCAAGCACTGGCGGTGCATGTTGTGAAGGTAAAGCAAAATGCCGTGCATCACAAGTCAGTCCTTTGAATGTAGCAGTGCAGATGTGTGGATGCTGGAAGCTGCACAACAATGATGCCAGAGCTCAAGATTGAACAAACAGACAATGTGAGTGCAATGTGCACGGATAAATAAACACTTGGACAATGGGTGAAGGAAAGAGCAATGGCAACAACAACAAAAGTCACCTATCCTAACGACACGGAAAGATGTTCTTGTGCCTCCAAATGTTACCATATAATAAGCAGTTCAGCACAATGTGACTTCCTCATTAGAAATATTACATTTAAGCAAGAAAACAAATGTCTCCTGCTTACACCTGAGCTGAAATGTCACACAGAGAGACATTTCAACTTTAATTAGGCTGCTTCTATCTGTGACAGCATGTCTGTCCAGTCATTAGTCAGAAAGAAAAATCCATGGGACAATTGGAATAGTATTTCAAACTTGATTGTAACAAAAGAATGATAAAAAGCTATTACGTTGGCGCTGTATGCGTCTCTCTCTAACTCTTTTTATGTCTGTATGTCGCTGTGTCTCCCTCTCTCCCTCATTCTCACACACCCATGCTCGTACACAGAGCTCTCTTAGTTTAAAAGCAGACTTCATGCACTTTGCGCATTAACTGTGTCTACTTGCTGCACAGAATGTTACTGATTGTCACTGACACAGAGGTACTCCACTAGAAACTTTTAAATTGGACCAAGAGGTGTACGCAGGAATTCGTACAGCAGTTTGCCCAAAGCCCCAACACCAGGCAAACTAGAGAGGACAGTGAAAGATGTGGCGTGACGTGTGCATCATACTAAAGCCCAGATTCAACCAGCCTTTTACCGCACTGGACCGTCAAATCCTGACAGTCATTTATCTGTTGAGGTGCTACAAACAGTTTGGAGTCACCATGTTAAACTTTAAAACTGTGACACTCTTTTAAAAATTGCAATAGAGCTCTTTTTCACTGTTAAAGCTTGATGTGTACATAATTATGTTTAATGTGGTGAATCTGGCCATCAGTAAGTTCAGTGAAAGTGGAAAGGGAGTGGAACACACAGGCTTCATCATCAAGTCAGAGCTGATTTGACATAAATATGTCTTGTTTTTCCTCACCTTGGGTCCTTCTGGATACTGTCCACTGATGGAGACCGGCCCAGGGAAGCCTCAGGGGGGAGGGCGGGGCCTGACTTGCTGTAAGGCGACTCGGTTGATGGGCAGAACTGAAGAGTGCGGTATGGGTTGGCGTAGTCAGCTACCCCGCCTCCTGCGGCAAAGCTGCCTCTCTGAAAGGTGCCCACGGCGCTCTGGCTTCCTGTTCGCTGCAAGGGGATTGGGTCAACACCGGGGGAAGGCGGGGCTAAAGCAGGAAGCGGAGAGTAGGGAAAGAGCAGATAGTTGAGGACCTCTTGGTACAGTTGGTTCACCACTGGGTTTGATGTAGCCGAGGAGGGGCGGGGAGCAGGGGAAGAAGAAATCGGAACCACACACGAGTGCCAACATAAGGATGCACGTACATATAGACACAATGAGAAAAAGCAACAACACCACCACCAATGAAACAAAACAGCACAGAAGAAAAAAAGCAGAGAGGAAGGAAGCAAACGAATAAATAAAACTTAAATAAATATGGCAAACTGCAATAACAACTTAAAGCAACATTATGTTACTATTTAAACTCAAATAACAGCTTCAAAATCATTTTGATGCAACATTGACTTTCTGTAATTTACGGAGTTTCCTGATGGAAAAAAAGCTTAACTTGTTACAAAAGTAACACTAACCACTAACTTCCGCCAACAGTAAGGCAAGGCAAGGCAAAACAATTCAAAAATATTAAAAGCATTAAGACAGTAGCTGCCGTCAGCTAGTTAGCTGTTAGCTTAGTTAGCTGTTAGCTTAGTTAGCCATGCTGCCAGGACTGGGTGCCCGGAGCACCGGTGTTTACACCGTTAGCACAGGAGCTTTTGACAACTGCGAGGAGGTTTTTAGGCGGGGGGCGGGGGGCGGGGATTCTTCCAAGGAGCAGCGCAGGTGCCGATACTGGGTGAGCGGGTTAGTAATATTACCTGACTTGCTTTGTCTTGTGTTGTTCCACTTGCTTGATGTTTGGCTGTGTTAGCAAATGTGTCAACTTGCTAGTTTTTTTGATCATTCATAAGTAATGTATTCATAAAAAATGCAGTCTGAAACTGTAGGGCCGCTAAATCGCAAACATACCAATCATTACATATTGTTGCTTTAAAAACTCAACAGGTGGGATAACTTTAGGTGAAAAGGTGAACTCACCAAATGATTTTTCAGTAGAAAAATATAATGAAAAAGACAGAAGCAGTCAAATAAATGAGACATGCAAAAAATGATAAAACATTAAGGAAAATAAACATGTCACACGTTACAAGATTAACGTGGTAGGAGATCTCAGGGGCAAAAATGAGCTGTGATACCCTTGACCTCCCACTCTCTGTGTTGACGTATTTCTTTAAAGCTCTTACAATTGACATTTATTATACTGCTTTATTTATATATATATATATATATATATATAATTACCAAAAAATAATTGCCACACAGTGAGGGTTTGGGGCTCCAGGGCAGTTGCCTACTTTGCCCAGTTGGTAGTCAAGTCAGTGTCAAACAGAGAGAGGAATTGTCTTTTTGTTAAAATTGAGCTCAAAAATCACTTGGGCATGATAGTCAACACGGTTACACCGGCTCACTCTGAGGGAGGTGAGCTGGGTCAGTGTGTGTGCGTGTGTGTGTGTGTGTGTGTGTGTGTGTGTGTGTGTGTGTGTTGTGTGTGTACATAACTGAAGGGACCTTGAAAAGGCCTGAGGAAATTCACATGTGATGTGAAGTCGGGTGTAAAGTAAGTGTTGTCTGTTTGTTTCCAACTTTGAATTGACCTTGAAACATAGTCAGGTTTCAACAGCTACTTTGTGTTGTACAGAACAAATTAAAACAGATCTAAGTGTAAAGAAAAAAAAGAAAAATGACAATCAGAGTGCCGCTGTCGTGACTTACATTCACTGCCACAAAGCTTTAAATGGTAATTGAGTTATTTTGATGCATCAGAGTGACCCATCAGTGTGTGCGGAGTACGGCACAACCTCAAATCCTTTTTGGAACAAAACCTTGTGGTATGAGAGGTTTTTATTTCATATTTCTCTGTCTGTGTATTTCCCTTTGCAGCAACATAAATCGTTCAGGCGAGCAAACCTGCAGCACAGCGTTGACAACATTTTAGGACACGGTTGATTTGCTTTGATTTCCAAGCACCCAAGCTAACGCCCATGGGATTAATTGAGATTAATTTTCAGCCTTGAAACTAATTAGTTAACAGACTGTGACTGAGAGACAAATTGCCATTGAGACCCCAATTGGATTTGCCTACCTGATCTGGTAAATAGCGCTACATGATCAGATGGGACGAGGAAATATCTAATATACAGCAGCCTTTAATACAAACCATTAAAAACACCTATATCTTTTTCTGTTCTACCTCAAAGTGTGCTGTACAATAATGATTTGATCCATCACTTCTTCAGTGCATCAGTTGATGGGTTCTTCTACTCTCTGGGTTTTAAATTTAGAAGGGTCACTGGGTGATTTACAACACGCTGCTATTTATAATTTTGGACTATTTGAAGCACATTTCTGTGTTTACAGTGTCACTTTAATCTACTCCAAGTGTTACTACAGGTTCTTCTCCCCTCCTGTTCCTTCTACCTCTTCAGTACCACTTACTAATAAAGTATATTTATAAAGGCTTTATAAGTTTCAACTAATGGTTTTATTAATGGTTAATAAGTCATTAACTAACGCTTTATAGATCAGTTATAAGAAATAAAGAACCACTTTTGGTTTGCTGCACCCGGTTCAAATGTAATCAGCCGATTGAATGGGCATCATCAGTGGTCATCAGCCTCATAGATGTGGGTCAGAAGGGACCTGCTACATCAACCAGAAGGTTTTATGATCTATTCACATGGTTGATCACCGAAAGAAAGGATACAAGAAGACGACCTCTAGCGACCACAGTAATTATGACAGGAAGAAAGGCGAAAGTCAGGTGACTCAGGTCTTTCACCCAGAAGGCCGATGTTTGCGTCCCGTGTAAAAACCAACGTGTTGACGTCTTATAAATTTCACTTTCCCTTTACAAACGTAGTTTAACCTAAACCACAATCTTTTCCTAAACCTAACAAAATAGTTGTGTTGCCTAAACCACAATAAATTGTTTGTATGTGTTCAAAATGGTACATTTAATTCTGTTTTACAATATAATCTTTTTATGTTTCACTTTCACTTTTACAACGTAGCAGGTGCAGTTTGGCCCTTCTGACACATTACAATGATAGCGATAATCACTGATAACACCCATTTAGTTGTCTGACACGATGCAAAATGGGTGGTTGCCAGGTGAGAAAATGCTTTTGGGCAGTGTTTATTCTCCTCCAGTTTGACACATGCTTTGTCTTTATAATGTAGCTCGGCTAGAGAGATACTCCGGTGATTAAGTTAATGCAATTCCTCAAAGTTATGACGCTTAGAGCTTTCATCGGCATATTAAAAAGTGAGAATACCCTAACCCTATTAATGAAGCACCCAGTAAGGACATTTTTCCACAACCTAACAACCCTTCAATGTGTCTCATTAACAGTTTAAATTTGTCCTAAATAGTGAATTAATTATTAAACTTTAAAAAACGACATTAGTAACAACTTATAAGACAAAGTATATATAAATAACCCATTTCCTTATTTTCCCCATCTCAGCTTACCTTGTCCTCTAAGGTTGGGTTTGGTGTAGACTCTGTCTTCGTAGATGGGGTCGATGTGGTGTTCAGGAGACTGCAGAGGTCGGAGCTCAGCGCCCAGGTGACTGTGCTGGCTGCTGTAGGAGCCTCTGGAGCCTGGAAAAAACAGGGAATATGGAGGTTTGATATACTGACAGATGGATTGATCGGTGCTAACTATATTCTCTGAGGTTGTTGAGGTGATCTCTAAATTTAGACCAATAACCAATACTATCTTTTGAATCACTCCTTAAAACACATTTACAGAAAAGCTGTGATCACTTCTCATGCCATGACCAGATTAGCCTGTTTGGGGGCCCCTGTTGACTCCAAGTCCCCATCAAGATCAGTCCACACAACCCATTATAGACTAGGCAGCCTGATCTTACTCCCATGGAGTCAAATACAGACGCTTGAGCAGAAGCTGTCAGAGTCTTGATACCAACGCACAAGGCCCATTTTTAGCTTCTGGATGAGTAGTACCAGGCTTTCAAGTAACTTCAATGTAAACCAATCAGCGTAAATATTAAGACACTTTGAACAATTGACGTAGAATGAAGAGCGGTAAAGTCTGGTCGGGAGGGAGGGGGGGTGGACGGATCAAACAAACACAGGACTTTCAACCAGGGGACCCAGGGGAATCCAAAAGCTGAGATATTTTTAGTGACGATGTGTCTTCTGCCTAAGTGGCAAAATCTTACACGTAGGGATGAGATCACATTGGACCAGTGGTGTATTGCAAAGCTAGTATTTGTATCTGTTTACAATATGTGACAAAATATATGTGACATTTGTAATCAAAAGGCATGCAAAGGTTACATTCAACATGAGCACATTTGTATTCGTTTTCATTTGTACTAAATAAAATATTTCAAACTAACAAATCCACTATATATGACCCAATAATAATAATAATAATAATAATAATAATAATAATAATAATAATAATAATAATAATAATAATAATAATAAATTGTATTTATAAAGCGCCTTTCAAAGCTAAAAGCAATCTCAAGGCGCTAAAATGCAGGACAACAACAAAAACAACAGACATAAGATTTTACGGAAAGGCTTTTGTGAAAAGAAAGGTTTGCAATGCATTTTACACATCCACACAAAAAAGTAATAATTGAATTGACTTTACCTCTACCTGCAAGGCTACCAGGCCTTTGCAGGGTTGCGTTGGCATACAGCTCGTGGGAAATCTTGTAGCCGTCTGGTCCGATGTGATGCAGCATGCGCTTGGTGGGTGACAGCGTGGCGTAGCTGCCCACCACTGAGCTGAGCTGGTGGATGGGCGATGAGTTGTGGATTCCCCCTGGGGAGGCTGTCATGGGGAGGGGGGAGGTGGAGCCAGCGGCACCCGATGCTACCATGTTGATGGGCGATGAGGTGCTGCAGGAGGAGAAAATGGAAGGGTTTGGTTGGTATTGTTAATACTTAATTAAGTCCTTTAAAGACTAAGACCATAATAGACAAAAGGGGGTAGTACTATTCAGCCTGTGAAAAGTGTGCCTTTGCTGAGCCTGAGAAAGTAAAATGGTTTAGGGTTGAAGAACAGAAAGAGTACTTTGATAATTAATGATCAAGTGCAATATCAACTCAACTCAAAATTCTGACAAACAATGCTTGGGATCCACAATCAGTTTGAATAAAGTTCTGCAGGTTTGAATAACATTTGGCTAACCAGCATGGTCTTGCCATGACTGGCCCAGCAGCAGTCTGCTGGAGTAGTTCTGGGTTTAACACTGTATGTCTTTTTCAATGTAATTGCACTTCAGGAGCTTCATCAAAGATTTATTGGTTGTAAATTGTGCCCTAAACACCCAATTCAATACAAAGAGCTCTGTAGACCATTAAGAGTAGTGCCTGTGTCTATGGAGAAGAACAGTTGCAGAATATACAATTTTTGAAATATTTCCTAGTCGACACCCAAAAACGTGAGCCCAATGCATTCAGTCAAAATCAAGGGCCCGAGACAAGTGTATTGGATAGAAATCTATACAAAGTCTTTGCTTTAACCATGTTTATGCTATATTCAGGATAACATTTGCATCACATCTGTTGTAAACGCTTATTGAAGCTCTACTTAAATTGGTTACATCCCATTTTCATATAGAGGTAGGTTAAAGCATGATAGAGTGTGATGTAAAATGACCTAAGTATTAGCACGGTTGTCTAACATGAATAATACAAGCTGGGCGTTTTTGTAGTAAAACAGACGATAAACTTTGATTTAATTCAAAAGACCTTTAATAATCTCCCACAGGCCAATTAGTTACGTTTAGCTTTAGTGTTTTTCAAAGCAAGAAGTCTTGGTATTGATCAGCAGATGTATTCCTTAGTGCTTTGGGACCAGTAAAAGTCTTACGTAATCTTATCCTATCAAAGAGCTATTATTAAGTCAACTGGTCTGTTGACGAAAGTTGAACCAACCTGTAGGACTTTGCGAGTCGGCTGGGTGACTGTTTGGGCGAGGACACCCTCTGTAGCGTGGCGTAGCTGGGCATGTCAGAGGAGACTGATCCCAGGCGCTGCAGCTTGGTAGGGGATCCCACCGCCTGCAGAGGGGAGCTCACACGCTGTAATAGAGGAGTTGTACTTCATTAAAGAGCAATGTCACTCACTTTAAATATTCATCCACTCCTCTTGTTCATATCATTATATTGAGAGAGATGAACAACTCCCCCCGGAGCTTGGAAAACCAGGGAGCAGAGACTCTAATCTGAGATAACATCCTGATGAAGAGGCTTGGAGTTATCAGACCAAACATGAAGGGATGACGCTGAACTTTTATAACCAAATTAACACGAAATCCGACTGCGAGCAATGGGCCTCCAAATGAAGTTCTCTCAGAATCCCAAACATGCATTTTCATTTTTGTTCCAACTGGGGAAATACATTGAAGAAATATCTTCAAGGTCTTGCAGTGACAGAGCTAAAGGTACCGTTTTAAACACTTCATTAATTTAAATGAGCCTGGTCATGACGAGCTGAAGTGAAGATGCTCAGGAAACAGTGCCGGTAAATCTGTTGAAATTAATTCAGACATGATTAAAAAAGTGTTCCTAAAATCTCTAAACCCTGAGGCCTGGAATTCATCGCAGTGCAGCAAAAGAAGCAATACGAGTCTAAATCATCACCTAAGAGGCCAGAATTTAAAATCCATTTGTCCCATTGTGGCCGCACGGCTGACCGACCTTATAAGAGAAAATGCTTGCCGATCTCATAAACCCATTCTACTAATTACAAGAAAGATGCAGGATAGGCTATTTCTTCAATTGCTACCCCGATAGCAGTGATGTCGCTTAGATGAAGAGTTGGCAGTTTGGCTACTACAGCAGTTAGTAAGTAAGTAGTATAAATCTGCTACACATTTAACTAATACTTTGTTGGTGAAGTAGTTCACCCAAAACGAATGGAGAGGTGTAATCTTCTGCAAGTCATGACTAATATGTGTGAATGCGAGATCGACCTATTACTGAAATCTAATAATGAATTTCCATTTGTTTCTTTCTTTTTAAAGATAAAAAAGGAAACAAAAGGGTTTATAGATATTGCACCTTTGCAAGCTGTGGAAAAGATAAGTATTGATGGGGGTTACCTTGTTGTTGTATTCCTAAAAGGTACAAAACCACCAAAACTCTTATTCAATCCTCATTGCCTTTGGTTTTGAAGTGTGGCTCTGAAATAATTTTAGCTTGCTTATTTGCAGAGGAAGGCAACTGTTAGATTCACTACATCTTCCTGTTTTCTCTGTAACGGGGCTGTCTACTCCCCCTGGCATTCTTCATCAAGAGTTACTGAAGGCGAATAAAGTAAGCTAGCTTTCTAACTGACAGTTGCTTTCCCTGCACACAGTTTATTCAAGAAACATATTATATTTGTACCATTGTCATTCGTCTAACAACCACCAAAGTTGTTTTGCTCAAAGGGAAATGGATCTTGAAATGGATCGATTCCGCTGCAAAATTTGTCTGAAGCTTGGTGGTGATCCAGTCAAAAACTTCTTCTGCAGCAAGATCAGCTTCTCTACCTTTAATCAACAGTATGTTCCAATAAAATACATTATTTCAACTACTCCTATGTAGCTATGAATCTCTGCTGGAAGTAGTGTTTATGGAAATTCATTGCCAAACCGACATGATGTCCACAGTGGTTTATTTAAACGTTTATTTTACAGGAGAAGTTTGGGAGGTTTCTATGGATGTTTTGATTTGTCTTGCCATGACTCTGGTTTGCCATTTAATTCCATTGTACCTGTTGTGACCATCCTCTGCAAGGGAGCAGAGTACATTTTACACTTTACTAAGCCACCTTTAAAACCTAGATGGGTGAGTATTTGATACTGATGAGATGGTCAGTAAAGCATTATTTTCAATACAAATATGTGTAAGAAATAAAACCAATAGAAAATGCCCATAGTAACTCTAAAACCCATCGGCTCCACTCGGTTATAGAACTGTTAAGGATTCCACCAATAGTGTGCTATTGAGAGGAGTGGAGAAAACATCTGTAAGACAACAGAAGCATCACAGTAATCTCTTCAGGGATGTGTACCTGTGCAGGCAAAGTGGCACAGGAGTAATACATGGGTGGTCCAACAGGTGCAGATCCGGCCTCAGTGGGCATGTGGAAGGCACTGCCATGGGCAAAGGAGTCTCTCTGGGACTGGGAGGGAGAGTCAATTCCCGCTAAGTGGGCAGCTGCACGGCTGGATGTCACCTAGAGAGGGCAAGAGTGTGGAGAAAGATGAGAGACGGGAGGAAAGTAAGGGGTCAGGCAGCAAGTGTGGGGGAGGAGAGATGTAAATGAATGAAGACGGAGAGAGGAAGAGAATGGGAAGTACAAAGAAACGTGGATTAGAAGTGAGTGAAGCAGAAGACATTAACATGATGTAGAGGAGAAAGTGTGAATAGAGAGAGGAAGGATAAAGCAGAGGGGTGGAGGAAGATGGAAATGAAGGGACATTTAAAATGGAGAAAAATAAACAAGGGAAAAGATGCCTTTTGATTATTGTAAACAGAAAAGGTTCACGTGTGTACCTGGTTGTAGCTGTGAACAGCCCCTCCAATCTGCCCGCCGCGGCCCATGATCGATTCACCAAGTGCCAGCCCATGGTTACTATGGTAACCAGCTGCTGCATAGGCATCCTGGTGGTTAAGCTGCAAAGCGCTTTGGGACAGAAGTCCTTGCCCTGATGGGAAAAAGGAAAGGAAGAGAAGAATTAATAAAGTATTAATGGGCAATTTCTGTAAATTCCTGAGACAGATTTGGGTTTAGGGTGGGAGAGATGTCTAGTTAGGTTACGTCATGGTTTGAATCAAACGTTTTGTCACCATTTTTTGGACAGCTTTTACTTCTGTAACAGTTGTGAAAAGATTTTTTCTGTTCATGGCCCTCGAGGTGTTTTGTAAGTCAGTTTAAATCCCACATGTTATACAATGTATTTCTTTTTTATGGGAAAAATAATTAATGTGAATACAACAAATATTTTATATATAATGCCTCAGTTTGCAACAGGCCTTGAAATTAAGTGAAGAAGAAAAGAGAGGACTGAAAGCCGAAATAGAATAAAATAGAAGGCCTTGTCCTCTTTTTTGAGACACCCATTTGCTTTTTACCCACCGTGTTATTCCATCATCTCTTCACTCTTCTCCTCATGCTCTGTAAATCTCACTCTGTTCCTGACCTCCATTTAAAAACACACTCCTTCACTGTCTTCCTTTCTCACTCTCTCTATCACTTTCTTTATCGCTCTGTATTTCCCGTCTTTCTCTTTCTGCACTCCATATTTCTCTCTATAATTTAGCAGTAGGAGCAAAGAGTCACATTAATAATACACTCATTGATGTATTGAAATAATCACATTTCTCTTTGAAAAGCGAAATTTGTACCTTTATTAATAATTATTATAGTTTAGTTTAACAAATTGTCTGAATTTCAAAGTGTATTTCTGATCCCTTACGTCACACCAGGAGTTTTAAAAGTGAAATGTCTTACTTCTTCTGGAAGTCATTGTTTAAAGTCTGATTAGCAAGTTTAGACGCGAGAATAGAGTTGGAGTTCAGAGGCGACGTCTTGGATTGCATTGTTTTTACAAGTAGCCCGTTGACACTCAGTTAACAATATAACAAATATAAAAAGCTAAATCGTCATCAGAGATTACAAGATTGCCAAAGCCTCACATGGAGTTTCCCTGCTTTCAACTAAAGCCCGCTCAAACATGATTGGTCAATAATGTACTTCAAACACACTACAACTGGAAACCAGAACGCTTCCAATACAAAAATGTTGTCCCATTGTCTACAGATTCTGCATTCATATGCAGATGCAGAAATGATGTGTAGTGCAATGCCAGCATTAGTCATTCAGTAGTTACAGTAAAATAATCTCATCCCTCAACATACTTTTTTGACAGACTACATACATACTACAAAGACATATACAGCAGGCTTTCACCTCGCTTTGGGTATGTAAGAAAGAAAGAAAAAGCCACCAACTATTCCTTAAGAGGTACATTAATCATTTTCTCATTTTGTGAAACATTACCAATGACTGAGCTTAGTCCCTGGCTCATTACACATCTTCTACACTTTGTAATGTCATGTATAAATTCAAGTGTGAGAATCACTGATACCGCTGAGTAACCCCTTCCAGGGAAGCTGCTTTTTATTACCACAACTCTTACTCTGCTACTTCCACATTCAGGCTTTCATCCAAAGTCTACAAGAGATCAGTCGACCAGACTCCAGTTGGACAGACCTACAGTGAGCGAGCAGCTGGTCAGCTATCAAATCAGTCACTTTGTAAATGGTAACTTTTTATCACACGTCTCATTTGCCTCAGGACCCTTAGATGTAGCAGGAGTCTTAGTGAATGTAATAGATTTTCTCCGGGTGCACTTTGTCAGTTTGTAATCATGTTTGTAATAATGTTATGACGCTGCAACACACAAGTACACACACACATAGCCTATAGCAAAAGCATAATGTGTTAAAATGCTTCATTGCTAATTTCATACATGTTTCTGAGGCATTTGCACATGGATCATTTAATTTCTAGTGTAAACATGAAAACTGATACACATAACACAAACATGCCATGCCAGAACATGCTATGTGTAAATGTAAATGTAAATGCACATGCATGGAAAATAATGACAAAGCATTTTTAGAATGTTTTGTAGAGCGCAAACCGTGCGCTTGCCCATAACATCTGAAGTGAACTCAATTGAATCATTTGAGGACAGGAGGGCCAAATCTCTCCCATCCCTCTTATTGAATCCTGTAAAAGGTTGGATGCACTGTTGATTAATTCACTTTTGGTGATGATAGCAATGATGTGCCTCATCAACGACTTTAATTACAGAAATAACACTCATTTTTATCCAAACTGTTACATATAGCGATGTCCCCCAGTAGCAGTTTGCTGCAGTAACACATGAGTGTACTCTAGCCACTTTTATAACTTCTACATCTGTTTGCCTTTGTGTCTAACAACTCACTGCACAGGAAAAACCCTTTACTGCTTTATATCAGCTCTCAATAGGCCTATAAATTCTTAGTGCTCAGTATTTGTACTCTCAAAGGAGTTCTTGAGCTGTCCTCCATCAACAGTGGCTGTCCCTTTAATCTCCACTGATGTCACTTTTTTTGCCAGCAGTCTAAGAATCAAAGCAAGAACAGTGCATGAGACAAACGTTGCTTGTTTGTTTGATGATTAAATAGGAGAGAATGAGAACTCATAGTGTGCCAGCGGTCAATATCAACTGCATGGGAGAGATAAAGTCAGCAGCTAACGGCAAATGGAGTCACTCCGCATAAGCGCGTTGGAAAACAAAGCTCGACCAAAGTGAAAAGTCACTTAAAAATACAGCAAATGGATCCTGTAGGCAGTGTAGCTGGTGATTATGCATTATTTAAAATGTGATATTAAGCCAATGGTGCTGGGTGAGTTTACTAGGTCAAGGCCTCCTTGTCCAATATAGGTTTGTCTTGGGTACATGCACACATGGGTGTACAAAAACACATAATGCAATTGAAGAATTTGTACTCCACGCCTTTTTCAGATGGATTCACACTCTCGCACACATGCACACAAACCCAGATGTGTGCACAAAGCCAGGGGATGTTTTCCACAGTTTTTGTTTGCCACTTTAGGTGTGTTTCATGTGGGTAGTGGAGCCTTTAGGGAGGCGAAGGGGCCTCATAAATACATTATCACTCAGATGGCAGAAACACTGAAGGCTCCACTGAATCCATCTGAGGTGAAAGAGTGAAGGAATGTATGTGTGTGTGTGTGTGTGTGTGTGTGTGTGTGTGTGTGTGTGTGTGTGTATGTATGTGTAGGAAGGGTGTATTAGTGTATTAGAAGGAAAGTAATGTGGTGCCATAAGAGGTGTCTGCCTGTGCATTTGAATATATTTTCAAAGTTCAGTGAACACACACACACACACACTGTCTCACTTTTGCTGCTCCGTGATCGCATGCATGAACACATGTCACATCTGTATATATACCTACATGCATGTAGTCGCGGACAGTCTTACACTGATAGACCTGCTAGGGCTCATTAATCTCTTCTTCTGCCACGCACACACATTTAAAGTTGTTGAGGAGCTTTTCTTCCGCATCGCGACCAGCGTTTACTATTGACACATTTTAATATTTCATCAGCTATCTATTTTTAGATACGGCAATTGAGGTATGAGTTGTCTGTAACACACACACACACACACACACACACACACACACACAAAACTGCATGCTCAGTCCCAAATAGCTGCATGTAACATAGTCACATACACACAGATTAACATGCACACTGGCGAGCATCCCCAGCATGAAGCATGAAGACGCTGGCTGTGTCGCACTAATCTGCTCACCAGCTTGAGTAAAGAAGTGGATTCTGCTGCTTCTGTGTGTGTGTGTGTGTGTGTGTGTGTTTATGTATCTAGTTGTATGTGCTATAACAGCGGTCCCCAACCTTTTTTGCGCCACGGACTGGTTTCATGTAAGACACTATTTTCACGGACCAGCCTTAAAAGTGTGGGGGGATAAATATGACAAAATAAAATGACCGGCATAAAAACAGATATAAAGTGCATAAAAACTCACCATTACACTGAATTAGTGGGAGCCCTGGCAGTTTTGAAGGCTTCATTGCCACATTTGCTAGCCTGTCGCCACATATTATGCAGAGCGGGAGAATCACCTGTAGCTAAAAACCCGTATTTTAAGTAGGACTCCTGATATTGTTTTTTAAATGCAGCTTTATTTTTCTTGGAAGTCGTAGGCTCTTCTTCTTCTTCTGTCTCCTCATTGGGTCTTTTCCCCTTTCCAAAAAAGCTCTTTAAAGATGTTTGTTTTCCACTCATCTTTGCTAGCTTGTGTGCTTCATTTTAGAAGTAAAGTAGCACGTGACTGAGACGAGCGTCTTGACCTACAGCAGTGTTTCTGAAACCTTTTCAGGGACCACTTAACGGTTAACCAATACAAAAACACTCACGGACAACCTAACTCCCCAAATATCCAAAAAACAATAGGCCTGCTTAACACTCCAACAATATATGACAAATGACAGCCTAATAATGGCATCTTTATGTGACCTTCTCTATATCGCTCGTTCACACATTAAATTAACAATACAAATACAACTACGGATTCTACAAGTTCATGCGTAATTTAAACGGTGAATGTTGATAGACTTTACACATCATATGAAACGTAGACTACATTTATTACTGAGTTTATGTCCGAGCGAACAGAGCCACAACTTACCCACAGCAAGATCGTTTGCTACTGAGAGATACGCAAAATACAAACTGTGAGGGCGCCTTCGTCATGTGTTTCTTAAATGTATCACGTTTTCTCTCAAACATTTCTAAAGGTTTCCCAACGTAATCCTTGTGTTTACTCTCAAAATGTCGCCTGAGTTTGGCGGGTTCCATAGCCTCGTTCGCCAACGACTCGTAGCGCAAAACACAGTGTGTATTGGGATCCTCTTCATCTCCAGTCCAAAACAATCCACATTTGATGTAGTCACTGTGATATGTTCCCTTCACTTCAGCGCTGGACTTTCCGCGTTCAAGCCGAGTTCCACAGCTTTCAGCCGGGTGGTGGTTAGACGGCAAACTGCTCTCCTGGGACTCAGTAACGCACACAAAATTGTCTTTTAACTGACCTTGTCTTGAACCATCGATCCATCTCGTCAATTGACCGCTCAAATTGACCGCGCAGATCATTTATGGTCTTGACATGTATCCGGTCATTTTTCAAAATAAAACATTTCCGATTGATACCCAATAAAAATATTTTTTTTTTCATTCTTTCTTTCTTCGGTTGGGGACCACTGTGATATAAGGCTTATTTTCATGTGTGGGTGTATTTGGCTGTGCGTTAAGTAACGTCCACATGTTTGCGTGAAACAAATACCAATTGACCATTTGACAGATTTAGGCTGACCACTCAAAATTCTCAGTAATTTCTGAAACAATGGATCCTTGATTTTAGACAGTGGTTGACAAAAGCAAGCGTCCCAATTCTAGCCAGGAACTGTTAAATGTTCCACCTTTTTTCAATTTAAAGATATTATCAACTGTAGCTAGCTAGCTAATTAAGCTAACGTTAGCTAGCTTATTAAGCTAACTTAAAGCAAACAATGGCTACTTAGAATAATCACATTATAATGCATTATAACTGATTATATTGCATTATATAAAAAATTATAATGTGTATATAAAATGCTTTATGATGTGCTATGATTATTGTTATGAAGCATTATGAATAACCATTAATGCTTACAGCATAACTACAATTATGCAGTGCTATAAGCATATGATAATGCATTATAAGTATGTTTATAATGCATTACGACTTTCGAGCATAGGCCTAACCCTGTTTGAAATATTATGTTTGACTTCTAAAGCTTTACAAAATAAATGCTTTTAGGATGAGGACTAGGAGTGTTTTGCAAATGTAATGCTTTCTTGGGTAACATTGGCTGCGGTGTACACTTCCCTAAATCCAATAAAGAGCATGACAGAGGGCTAACATTTCAGAGCCTAAACTCTGAAAGCATGCAGGACCTGCACCCACACTGTGGATGTGCTGTTCATGAACTTAATTGTTCTTAACATAGACTGTAACCCCACAACTAGTGTAGTTTGTGAATGACGTTCTCCAAGGGCCTTGGAAGTAGCACTTTGTTAATAATCCAGTAAGGTAGTAAGCTAGTTAGCCAGACATGCTAATTACTGCAGGCTGTTTAATACATTCCTTTCACTTTTGTTCTTGTGTTTTTGGTTTTAGAATGTCTAAAAAAAACGACACCAGCCTTCGTACTCTTTAAATAAAGAGTATCGCACATCGTACATGCACGCCACTTTAACATTTAACACTCTCTCTCTCTCTCTCTCTCTCTCTCTCTCTCTCTCTCTCTCTCTCTCTCTCTCTCTCTCTCTCTCTCTCTCTCTCTCTCTCTCTCTCTGTGTCTCTTGCAGGCACATTTGTTCTTTTTCTTTTAACTAGTCAGGTGGTCGGTTACATAACTGTTATTTAAACATCAGAAAAAAAATCTAACAAAATTGCGATTCCTAGGTTCACAATCATGTGTCTGTCAGTGCTTAGCAATGATATCATGTGGGCATAAACAGTATATGCATCTAGACCTGTACACTTCTCACTTTTTTTCATGCTTCATGTGTAATTATATATGCATGCCTGTCTATGTGCATGTGTGTGTGTGTGTGTGTGTGTGTGTGCGTGCGTGCGTGTGTGTGTGTGTGCGTGCGTTTGTGTGTGTGTGTGTTTGTGTGTGTGTGTTTGTGTGAGTGTGTGCCTTTCCTCTCTGCACTGTGAACAGCAGGCCAGCTGCCTCAGCAAGGATGGATTAGCATATCAAACTACTGGCACGACTCTGCCTGTCTTCTGCATGCTACCTCTCTCCCATGGGGTCGCCTATACAAGAGTCATGGGTATCATGCCTGGGACCCAAATTATAAAAGATGAGAGTTCGGCAGAGAGGCACGGGGAGTTGTTCATGATCTCACTGAGAGCTCGTATAATCAACTGCTTTGAACTCTGAAATTAAAACACCAATACCTGTACATACCAGTGATACTTTTTTTAGTCTAGTAAACATTGTCTTTTAGCTCATTGTTTTGGTGTAATGGCCTTCCACTTTACTGTTTTGGTTGACTCTCACCAGTCTCATCAGTCTTGTTTCAAGCCACAGCAGGAAGCTGTTTTTAGTATAAAAAAAATAAACAAATAGCAGACAAAATGAGCGAATAGCTGGTTAACATTGCTTCAGCTGTTAAAGAACCAAATATTTCTCTCCAATGTTGGTGGAGACTAAAACAGAGCAAGGAGAGTCAATACTGGACTTATATTCATTGGGTTTACAGAATAATGTCTCCAATTAATACTGATTTTACTGGATATGTAAATAAGCAACTTCTAGCAAACATGTTTGCCATATGAACTTGCGTGTGCATATGAATATTATTCCATTGTGCTTTTTTCGCTGCCCCCAAGTGGCTACCGGTATATAAGAATTACAATGTAAAAAAAGTTCAGTTCTGCTTTTGGAATTGCCGACTACTGGTTCAGACTATGTCCTGCTTATGAAAACTTCTACATTTGGTCTTAACGCTCAATGATTGATAGCCAGAAACTGGGAAAAATTATATAAACATGTAATTCATATCAATATTTAAAGTGCATTTGGTATAAACTGAAGTAGTAAACATGAGCATAAATATTCACCTTGTGTGAAAAGACAAAAAATAAAGTGTAACTCAAAGAAAATGAAATTCCATCAATAGAAATTCCAAGGAAAGAAAAAGTGTGTAGCTCACCACTCTCAGCCACTATTCTTGTACTTCAAATTATTAAATATTGCAAGTAGCACTTTTGGAAAATGTGATGAAATCTCATGAAAGACAGCCTCTCGTTCGCCCTTTGGGTAGAACATGCTAATTAGAACAAGGACTTGAGTGAAATATGTGGCTTGATTAAATTCAAAAAAGGGCCCAATTGTCTTCTTTTTACTTTTTATTCAAGGAAGGACTTAACACACTCTTTTCATTTTTGCTATAATGCTCACTTGTGTTACAATGCAGGCTGGCTTGGTGAACAGGATTTACTCGCTGAATTCACACACATTCAACATGTTAATCAACCAAAACCTGGAGACTCCAGCTCTGTAGAACGTCCACCCGCGCTGCTATTTGATTGCATTTCACCCATTCTCTTCTAAGCTATCCTTCTCGGCTATAAAGAAAACTAGAAGGAGATTTTATTTTTTTCATTCAAAAAACCCTCTTAATCATAACATTGGCCTTACTGTCTCCGGCAGAAGGGTCCTGCGAGTCCAGGATGCCGGATTCCTGGAGCGATCGGATACAGGAGTCCACAAGCTCCAAGCCTGTCGTCAGCTCCTCCTCTATATCCTTGTGTCCATCTACAAATGCACAAACAAAATATGGGGGGGGGGAGTTAAAACAAAGACAGCTTCCTTTGCCACCTCCAGACTGTTCCTCCATACTTCGCCACTGCAGCGTGGGACTTAAACCACACTCGTAGCTGGATTTACCCAAAAGTGGATCCTGCAAAAATAGGTTTTTGTGGTTTCACAAATGTATATAGGAATATGTGTCTTTTAAATGCTATATCTACTGAAATAATAAAGGTCTTATCCTTCTTCCCAAAACACATTCTTCTCAGAGTCATAGTTGAAATGGAAACACACATGATGCATATGCTGGAACCAGCATTGATGTCCACCGAGGATAAATACCTATAAATCCATTTAGAAATCATACAAAAACACACTCCTTATAGCTTAACGTCATGTCCCACAATCCTCATGTTTTGATATTTGTTCAGTATCAAGGTATCAAAGAATCAAGTGATTTTTGTCTGTGCATCCATGGTTACGGTGCACACGAGAACTGCTAGCAGCTAACGCAGCAAGACATTTCATTGTGTAGATTCACCAAAAGAAAATAAAGGCTAAAAAAATGTGGTCTAAGCCAGCTATGCTTACTGTCCATAATAGCATTTTGGAAATAAAAAATGAATACCAATATTAAGAAACGATAAAGATTATACTAATGACAATGGACATTGTTTGTTTTACATTATCGATACATTGTAAGGCTCAGAATGTCCAATCAAAATGGTTGTTAGAACCTTGGGACGCTAACACTCGTCTCTATTCATTCATATACAGATAGTTACTGTGTTTTCAAATCCAGCAACAAATCTTGGGGCATCTAGGTCTATGGGGCAACACCTTCTACTAAGATACCAGGCTGTTTGTCTGTCAGAGCGAAGCTGATAACATGCCCAGTGTCTTCAAGTTAGAGAGAGCTGCCAAGGGGGATAAAACTTACAAATGAGTCTGAGGAGCAACCTTAATCTCTTATCCAGAGAGGGAGAGATGGTAATAGTAGAGGACTTTTGAGTGGATTTAGGAGGCTGATTTTATTGACTTCGACTGACGCAATTGCAGACTGATGATGTTGATGATACCGGTGAAACATTTCCAATGCTGTCTGCAGAATTACGCTGGATTTACTCTCACTCTCACACACAAGCCAAAACTCATTTTTAAACCTACTTGATCCAGAAGTGATGGGTTTGTAATGATTTGTGAGTGATGACGAGATCAAAAAGTCTGATTGAAGTGAGGGAGAGTGTTCCTTTTTCACGACAGAGTCAATTTAGTCTCTCTGAGGCCTGGTCAGTAGTCGGGATTTATTGCAGCAGATGGATGAAGACCATAGCAGAAACTGAAAGCCTTTAGGACGAAACATTTTGAACATAAACCTTTAGTCACCTATTTGTTGGCAGAGGTCGCCAACCTTGCACTCAGACAATCAATCTACTCTCAATGCCCTATACATCTCAACATGACTGACAAAGAGGATGAGAGAGAGATCTAAGTGTCATGCATGGGTGGTGGTTTTCAACTAAAATGCGGTCAAAGAAGTTGTCAAGACCAGAGAGGTGTCGTCATTTGACTCGGTTGTTCTCCTTTATGAAAAACACTTCCCATTTGGCTCTCCAAACAGGTTAAACTAAATACTGAGAATTATTTGCAAATGCTGTTTGATCTTTACTCAGCCGGGAATTTAAGAGACAGAGGAGCTTTTGGTTAGAGCAAGCCTTTTTATTATTATTTGGCTTCCAGTGAAGGGAGTGAGTTTGATTTTTTACCTGCTGCAGCCACCATAGTTCTCGTACAGGATTGCATCAATATATTGTTAGTGCATGATGGGGGACTTTTACAATGGCCACCAATACAATAAAGCACAGTCAGCAATGTGCAGTGCAGGAATTCAAACAATAGAGGAACTGACAAACTGTGTGATTTGAGAGAAAATATTACCTTGGTGGTTCCAGCGAAATTTCTCGTCTGCTGAGCTGCAAGAGACAAACAACAGAAAGCAAGTTAGAAACATTTTACACTAACTTCTGTTCTTGTTTGTTGGTGCACTTGCAGGACAATTTTACACTGTAACAGCATTTCCATCAGCCTCACATGCTACAAACCGTCTATTTTTCCGATCAAAATGTGCTTTATAATATTGTAATATGACAGGAATACCATGGAAAACACTGGTTTGAAGAGTCACTGTATACCTTTTGCAGTAAAAAAAAAAGGATTTACCTTCAGTCGAAGGATGACAAAAAAAAAAGGTTTGGGAAAATACTTGGGTATAGCTACCCTTATCAAAACCTTTTAGATACACTCCAAAATATATTGTTGTCAAGCTAGAAACAAGGTTTTTTTAAAAGTGTCTTTTGGAGAAACAAGGATTCCATCCAACAATATGTGCAGAGGACTCATTTATTATTTCAGTATTCATGACATTTTTGGAACATTACAACACACAGTTAACACCTATACTCTGCTTTGCTATACAGACAGAAAGTGCACAAAACTCCCCATTGAAAATCTTGCAGTTTAATATAACCTTGCTTAGGTATTATATACTTTGTTAAATTTTCAACACCTCATTCTTAATTTTCAGTGGATTCTCATAAATTTACCATTAAATGTAAAACATAAATCTCAGGTAATTCAGTTATTACCATTTTTAACTGCGGTTTACTGCATTGTTCACCATCTGTTTCTTGACTTCCTTATGCCTTTCTCCCTGACCTATTGTCAGCACCCGTCTGTAACATGACAGTTCCCTGAAACACCCACGAAACAACTCAACTAGATGCTGATCCCCAATCCCTGTATGGTGTACATATAGCTTTCAAAAGTACCTGTTTTATTGTCTGACAATCAACACTTACACTCGGCCTCTGACTGAGGCACCTGAAACATGAATCAAAAAGTCATTGAATTTTTAAATTACTCAATAACTGCCTTAACTGTGTCAACTATAACATTTTGAGATTAAGACACTCATTTGCAAACTGTAACAGATACTTCCAACTTTTTGTAAGTACAATCGATTGGGCTACTGTGTATAATTATCTTCTGGGATTGCTGCCATATGCTGCAATTTTCCACTTGTTCTTTGATACACTGCGATGCTAGGCTGGGAGATAATGGAGACATCTGACCTGTAATGACCACTACAAAGCGGAGCAGGTTTTTACAGTAACAAGCACTGGTTTCTCATATGAGGCAAGAATACAGCGTACAGTAGATATTTCATAAGATACAAATCAAAACTGTGGAACAGAACTTTTCACAGTCAATATCTTTATATTTCAGAGACAAGGAAGCTTCCACTGCGCAACTTTGAGTGGTTAATTGTTTATCAGGGTGTTTGACATAAGTTCAATGCTGTTCTATATAGACCCAAGGTTTACCCTTCACCCTTTGTATAGATGAGGAGTTGTCAATTGCACCGTTGTACAAACATCTAGAATGGGTTTCAAAAGAAGCTATTAGGCTGTGTCAGCAAGATCCTAAAGTCTGGTAAGTTAAAGTAAAAACTATAAATAAAACCTGCTGTCTGCAGGTTAGATGTTTTATCTTCTACCAGGTTAACCATCACACCACCTCCTCTACACAATGCAGTACAGATAGTTGATTGTTAACTATATTTCAAAGCCCCACACATTGCATATATCATACACTTTTAATAGTTGGAGACACTTTACTTAAAAGCATCACGACTAAGTTGTGTTTAGTGCTCCTCTGATGAGCACTTGATTTGACCTTTCCTAGGAAGCGATGCATCCACTTCTGAAGCCTGTTCAATCCAGCAGCCTTAAGTGGGTCGAGCGCTGCATTTAAACTAATTTCATATCCTCGACCGCTGGGTGACCAATTAACCATTCAATTTAATTAATCCAAATGACAAAATAAATTGATGATGGGTTCATGTGTGATAAACATGCTTCTATCTAAAGGCTGAGGGGAAAAATCGGCCGATTTATTTCTGTCCCAAAAATAAAGCATATGATGGAGCAATTCTTCACAGGGATAGTTAGACATTTTGGAAAATGTGCTTTCTTGCCAAGAGTTAGATGAGAAAATCTATACCACTCTCATGTCTGTATGCAAAAGCTTATGCTTAAGATAATGCTTAAAGCAGAGGAAAAGTTATAAAACTCATTAATTAAACGTGTTATATATAGATTGTGTAACCTGTACACAAACAGAAATGTAAATCCCAAAAGTTGTGTTTTTAGGTGGCAGTTGTTATTAATTTTGGACAAAGTGATGATTTGAAATGTCTCATCACAAGTGTTCGGAAATACTGACCGATGAATATTATGTCGCAATATTCTCTTCTGTTAAAATTGCTGCATGAAAATCATTTTGGTATGAAATCTCCCATATCTGTAACCCAAAGACTCAACGGATAAACCTAACGATGAATGCTATTCACTCCCTGCGGACACAGAACAGATGCTATTAAATCATTCCATTGATTACCTCCATTCTGTGTGTATGTGGTTTGTGACGGATTGCAATGGGGGAGCCAAGCGCTACATGTTAATGGGACCCTCTGTCAGCAAAGCAGACTCCTCATTCATCAGGCGTTATTATACCAAACAATACACCTCCCCCCCCCCCCCACACACACACACACACACACACACACGCGCGTGCACACAAACACACGCACACGCGCACACACAGGAGGCAAATGCATCACCAGGGCAAGAGAGCAGAGAGAGACTGAACCCAGGCATCAAGGATGGAGTGTGTTTATATCAGACACACACCTTGGATGGAGCAGGATGATGAGGATTATTATCACTAGTCTGGGTTCAGACAGCCAGTACTGATGACAGAGGCTGAGTCAATGTTTTCTTAAACAGACTGGTCCTTGCATTCTTTTCCTGGTGTCAAAATATTGCCTCGTTGACCGAGTAAAGTAGAATATATGTTATTTACCAATGCCCAGGATGTGATGTAGATAAAACTGAATGCAAGATGAGTGCTCACATAGAAACCATGTTTGAAACTGTGAGGAAAGAGGCCAAGCTGAGTTATCATCAAGTGGTTACATCAACAGGGGCTGGAGCTGGAATATAAAACAGTCTGGAGGGTTTCAGATTTCTGGGGGCGAATTGTAGGAATGTGCTCGCATTATCAGGGAGATCAAAACAGACCAGAACAGACCAGACCAGACAAAACTAGATAAAGCAGGAGCAGAGCGGAAGAGAAGAGAAGAGAATATATGACACAATATATTGGAAGAGAATATAAACAGGACTACATTACAGCAGAACAATCCTCCATTATACACAATTGGGTTGGATCATGAATCAGAGTCAGGGTACGCTCACTAGGGAAAAGAGACGACCAGATTTCTTCTCTTCTGTTTGCCATTCAGCTTCATAAGCTCAGCCTTTTGCTATATATCTATTATGGCCGAAGCAATTAGTTGATTAATCATTTATGTAGATTAACAGAATATTAATCACTAACATTTTTGATATTCAAATAATTGTTTATGTCATTTGTCAAGTGACAAGAGCCATGCTCTGTGAAGCAATATTTGGGTGGTGCTTTGAGCTAAAATGTTAGCATGCTAACAGGCTCACAATAACAATGGTAACATGCTGATGTTTAGCGGGTATAATGTTTACGATGTTCATCATCGTGTTAGCATGTAGGCTATAGCTGCCGCTGATATAAATATAATTCATTGTGGAGGTATGTGGTCACAAACCAAAGTAATGGTATGTATGTTGACGTGATGATGGCGCTAGAGGAAAAGTCAGGGGATCATGAAAGTTATTAAAATTCATAGTGACAAGGACAGGAGTGTCTCATTGCCGCTGTTTCACACATGTCAACCCCATAGTGGGGTACTACAGAAAAAGTCATCACCAAAGTCATCAGGATCACCAAACACAGTGGGATTCATCCTCTGCGTACAAATGCATGTACAAAATTCCAAACAGTTGTTGAGATAGTTCAGTGTAGACCAAAGTGGTGGACCAACTTCCTGTACTGACTGACTCACCAATTTGCCATCCCTCACAATAGTTTAATGTTTTTTCTGTTTATATTATTATAAGATCATATATTGTATCTTGGGGTTCTCCAAATTGCAGATTTGGATTACCACCTGAGCTGCAGCCTTCCTCTCTCCTTTCTCTTCCCCTCCTATCTGCCCACACAAGCAGTCCTACTCCTCCTCCTGGCCACCAGGTACATCTAATTAGACTTCAGTATCTGCAACAGCTCATTGACCTCTTTGCCCAGGAAACACAGAGAGTTAGTGTTTTTTCCAGTCAAATCTCAATGGCACGTCAATGGGATGTGACAGTATAATTAGTGGACCGAGAGAGAACTAATTGACAGCGTGATCAACTTGGCTGCTGCAGGTCACACCATGGCATGGCACTTCATCACCGCTAATGATATAATACTGTGTCCATGTGCGTGCAAGTGTAAATGTGGCTCAGTTTGTCTGTATAGACAACAGCCCATGGGTCCAGGGTGCACAGGGATCAACACTGGTATTTGTGTTTGAATGTGCAAAGCTTCACTATTAAAAGTAAGATCTGTAGCTGGAGACCAGCTATAGGTCACTAATGAATTAAAAAACACTGTCAGTGCTATCCAACATATTATTGTAGTCCTTCTCTGCAGCTATTGTTTTAGGTTGTTTCTAACCTGTGTTGTAGTATGACTCTGGTTAGTGCAATTTGTTTTGGCAGATTTAAGCAAAGCTATCATACTTGGGTGTAAAACAAAAGAAATGCACCATGACCGTTTAGAGGAAATAGTCTCGGCTCAATCAAAAACAAATTCTGGAACGGTTTGTTTGTGGTGGGAGCGTGATCTGACGACAAGACCTACTCTGAAAGTTTGACCTGAATGGCTCCCGTAGCCAAGAGCGCTTTGATGCGAATGAGTGAAATCAGCAGCTAGCAGCTAGCTGGAGAATGAATCGAGGTCCAATCTGGACTACTAACGAAATATGTTTATTTTTTGACATTTGAGCAGAAAGGACCTTCTTCAGGACCTTTTCCTGTGTTTACTTTCTCGCTCTAATCAATGATGATGACGTATCGAACGTTCTAAAAATGGCTTTTAGTAATGTCTTTTGGTTTGCTGGATTTTCTTTCTGTCTGAAAAGAAACCGAATCAAGGGGAAAACTAACTCACTGACCGATTGGACCAAAGCAAAGAAACTATAGGTTTGAAAATGCCCTTAGTGACTTCCCTACCATTTCTATATATATATATATATATATATATAGCATATCAATATGGATAGACCTCACAGCAGTGCACGGGTAGTTTGTTCAAACTTCCTGTACTGTTGAATGAAAGCTGAATGAAAGCTGACATTGACTGAGTTGTTATCTGAAGACTGATCAGACTGACCTATAAATAAAAGTCTGTTTATTTTTTGAAAAATACAGAACAGACTGGACCAAGTTCAAGGTAATAACCACAAAACTAGTCTATAGTTGCCTAAACAGAGATACAAGAGTTCTCTTCAGTTAATCATATTGTTTCCTCGTGGTTTTATAGTGTGTTGTGAGGCCTGAATGTACAAGAATAAAGTGGCTTTATATTCTCAGGAACACCAACAAAAGACACAAGCAGCAGACCCCGTGGAAAACTCTAACACTGAATACATCTATTATTGTAACCTTTTATGGCCCAACCAATTAATGCTAGTCCCTCAAAATGAGATAATGACCTAAAAGCTTATAATGAAAATATATAAAGAGAGACATTTAGTTTTTTTAGGCTGTCAATGTTCATTCAGCTCCATCAAGCAAAGGTGTCTAAAATAACAACCTGATGCTACTTAACTTACTTAACCATTAGACTGTATGACACATTGTCCTCTGCCATTTTAGGACCATAATACAAATCTTTACAACAAGTGGAAAATTACATGTCAAGAGTAGGGGAACATTAGAGCTATAATTCAAATCAGGTAAATAGAAAGTTAGGTAAAAGCTCTGTATTGCGATGCTTGAGTCCAGTTATGACACATTTAGTTAAAAGCACCACTTTTTAAAGCTATTATTTTCAGTTGGATAAAAGAATACATACATAATGGTCTGTCATTTCAATGATGTACTTTCTGATCTGATATTTTCAGCTGCTTTGAAGAGCACATTTTGGCTATTAATGTTATTCCTAGAGAAAAAACAGGTACAAACCAAACCACTGACTGGTCTTGTGCTTTAAGGGACAGGAAAAGGGAATGAATAGATGAGAAGAAGGAGACGGAGAGAAGGAATATGATACACAGACAGAGAGAGGGAGAACAATAGAGAGGGAAAATGAAAAGTGGGAATATAATACACAGAGAGAAGGAAAGAAAAGGGGAAAGAGTCAGAGTCAGAATATGAGACGGAGAGGCAGAGCTCTGCTAAATCCAATGAGGGGGTTTTAAAAGAGCGAATGCATGAAAATCCTGTTATTTTATCCACCCAATAAACACATTCTTTAACCCAGTCCATATAATCCATCTATTTCCATGCCCTGCATATTATCTGTTATCTGCTCTGGCCACAATGGCCAGCCCTCTTGTAGACAGAGCTGTTAGATAATAGAGCCACCCATAAAGGAAAAAAACAAAGAAAGGAAAGCAAAAGCCTTTTTAGCTCTTGGAAACCAACTAACAATAATGCAGCCATTGCCTAGCTCACAAGCTAAACCCTCAGTGTGGTTGTTAATTTACTCAGGAGCATTATACAGACTTAACATACAGACAAACTCAAAGCAGTAGGCAAACAAAGTAGATGACTGTTGCAAAAGCAGATCATATTTTATGAAAACTTTTGTTTAGACATTAATCATGGGTTGTCAGCTACAATCTTCACAGTTAACTTCAGCTGAATTATTCACATCTATTTGATTTACACTCATCACAACCACTGACGCTGCACTTCTGAAAAGCTTATAGTCATCTAAATAAAGTCCAAATTAGCATTAAAATGTGTCACATCAAAGTGTTTCTTTAACATTCAAAGAAAAGTAAAATTGCTTCATTCAGAAGAAGCCTCATCGATATGCATTCTCTTCATTTCACTTCACTTTGATCATCAATCACTGCCGCTTGACTTTGCTTTACACATAATCATGAATTTTGGGAGTGATGCCTCCTCTATTTGCCATCTATTCAGACAACACTCTAATACTAAAATTTATTTGTTACACCAAGTGAGGTAGACCATTGGGAAATTGTGATGCTGATGTGATGATCAAGATAGATACAGGGTGAGAAATTAAAGGACAAACCTGAATAAATACAGAAAGTAGAGAAACAAAACTAATGCATATGCTTCCACACAGGGCATGAGGGCTCACTGAAGTAATATGAAAATGCTGTGAATCATATTCTATGGCTGTCACCTTAGCAAGATCTCACATCAACAAGCTCAGAGTCAGAGAGAAGGAGGATTCATGTTGTCTTCTGATGTAGTTTTTAACTGTAGGTCTTGTTAGGTATTATTAAACAGGAAATTATCATTTATTGATTCTTGAAGCTGCCTTAATAAGGTTTCATTTCGACAGTATCGGAGGCAGAAGCTGATTAACTTGTCTTTGAGCTGATAGCCAGAGCCGCGAGCTACCTTCACCCAGGCCTTTCCAAGCTGACCTAAAGCCGGTCGCTGCGCACTGCCGTTGAGTAAATGTGCCCGGTGAGTGCCAGCCAACAGCAGGGAGAGGATCCTCCCCACCCGACTAAAAATGTAGACCAGATATAGCTAGTTCTATGGCACATTAATGAAACATGAAACTGAAACACTTTGAGCAATAGTTGCAATGAGTATTGCATTTTCTTTCCTTCAATATTTTTATTCCTTGTAGTTAATAACATGTTATATTTGAACACCTTCAAATATCATGACCACATTTTGCCTTGACAGTGTGTCTCCCAATATCCATTACCTTCTGCATTACCAGACATCACGCTATACCGATTATTTGGTTTTCCTGATCCGAATTTCTGCATGGATGCTATATGCCTCATTACATTTGCCCATATACATAACCCAGATAAGCCAAAATCCTGTTTATGAGAATATGAATATGATAGCTAAATAACAGCAGGGATCCTGATATAGGAAAGAAAACATCTGTTGAGTAAACTCTGTTGCTATGGAAATATCCACAATATTCTGTTTCTATAAGTGTAGATGTCAAACATGAACAAATATGACCTTAACTAGGGCAGGAGCTGCTGTTATTAAAATTGCATGAGTATAAGTATTTTCAAGAAGCCAGTTTTCTGCAGAGAGCAGTGTCTAAATAAATATCACAACTTATTTTTCCTACAATGGAAATGATAGCAGCGTGCCTCACAGAATCTCCAAGAAAACTGCCATACAATACAATGCAACACAAGACACAGTATGCAAAGAGACCCATATTTCCCTGGCTGATCCCAGTGGCAATGGCTTGGCTGTATAAGCGGCACAGATTTGATATTAGCTGGCTTCAAGTGCGCTGAAATTAGTCACCTTTTTCAAATTTTCCATACTACAAATATTCACGTAAGATCTTTAATCATTGATCCTGCATTAGGTGTTTAGTTGTTTTTGCAGCACATTCTTTCTTAGTCAGGTGGAAGTAATTAGGACGTTTTACTCTATGACACTTTCAGACACTGAGTGAGTTTGTAAATGATATCTTCAGTCACTTGCTCCCAGTCTTTAGTGTTGTTGACAGCGTGTGTCTTTGCTTTTACCCAGAGAAAACTGAGTAACCTGTAGTAGGTTGTTGGTAGAATTGCATGCTGGTGATGGAGTCAGTGAAGGAGTTGCCCTAATGCAGGGGTCGGGAACCTATGGCTCGCGAGCCATATATGGCTCTTTCGATAACGCAATATGGCTCGCAGACAATTTTGAGCTGACATTTAACATGATTAAGAGGTAATAAATAATTATATTGTGTCATTTTAAAGTAAAACATTTAGCAGCGGATTTGTTTTTAGTTCTCCCCTCTCCTTTCCTCCGCTCTGTCTCTGGCTGTAGGTTAAGGTGTGTTCACATGTGTGTGCGTAGGGGGCAGAGCCCCGCCCGTAGCGAAACCGAGCAGAGGAGAAACTACTCAAAGCAAGCAGTTGACTGGGGGTGTCAAACTCAATCACAGAGGGCCAACATTAAAAACTGGGACTACATCGAGGGCCAAACACGGTCCACATTTATTGAACAGGATATACATATTGGATAAAGTGCAAAAAGATAGGGAACATATTTAAGTCAACTGCAAACGGATTGCTGAGCAGTTCAATTTAAATATCTGAGCTGCAAAGTCGGCAAATGGTCTCAGTTGATCAGCAGAATGCTGTTGGGAACACAGCGGTGGAGATGTTTTGTCAGTGTTTGGAAACACGTAGTGACCAAAGTTTCCTTCTGCATCCGAGTCTCCCACAGGCAGCTTGGCTTGGAAAGCTCTCACTGCATCATACATGTCCGTGATCACACGGCCCTGAAGCTGCAGGTTTAACAGTGTGATGCTTCGTTATGTCGCACAAACAGTCCAGCTCACATCGTCCCAGAGATCTGTGGTGTGTTTCCCTTTGCTTTCCAAAAACTTTCATTCCATTCACATATTTAGTTACTTCCTCGAATGTATTTTCCCGTGGTTGTGCCATGCATTGATTTACCAAAACCGGCGGGCCAGTTATGACAGACATATGATATTTTCTCGCGGGCCGGATATAATTGCCTTGAGTTTGACACCCGTGCATTAAACACTGAAACGTGCACATAAATTAGATAAATAACGTAAGCGTTTAGTTTATTTAATAAAAGAGCACCTGTTCAATGAAACACTGATACTGCTATTAGTACTCTGAGAAGTGTTATTCTTAAAAAATGCACGCATAAAGTTGCATTAAAATCTATTAAATATATGGCTCTCAAGGAAATACATAAAAAATATTTGGCTTTTATGGCTCTCCCAGCCAAAAAGGTTCCCGACCCCTGCCCTAATGTTTGGTATTTAAACTCTAATGTTGCTGGGAGGCAGATGCAAGCAGCTCTAGAATGAGACAATGTAGTAAGAACCTGTTACAGCACAGAAAGCCAGTAGTTATACATAAGACATATGGAAAGTATGTTAATATGGGAGTGCTGATTTAAGACCAGCTTGGAGACATTAGTCCACATGGATATTAAAGGAAGGCCTTCAACAGCGCTTGTTAGCTTGATACTGTACAGGATGAGTCAGAGTTACAAGACATCCTGAAACATTTCGCATGGTAGATCCTGAGAGAATAAGAGATAAACACACGGTGCTGAGGAAGAATCATGCCGAGTCAAGAGATGCAAATATTATTAAAATGGGACTCCAGCATGAATTTCGTGCTGCATTGGTGGCAGTCAGACAGTCCCTCAGCCATAGATGGGAAAAAGCCCAGGCACATCCCAGAACGGCCATTGTGTACCTTTAATTACAGTCTGAGCTGAAAGATGGTGGACCCTGGTGTGCACTGAGTTTTACCTAATTGCACATTATGTCGGAACAATAGCTAACTGTTGCTGCTTTGTCCAGGTAATATCTAACTCGGCTGTATCTCATATCTCAAGAGAGGAGAAAATTCAATGGGTTGAAAATGTCAACAGCCTCTGGAGACTGTTGAACATGCTACCCGGAGAAAGGCCTTGTAGTGCATAATGCATAGCTGGATGGTGTAATTAGAAGGTAGGAAATTCTTCAACCTAAGGCTCAAGTCTCTGTGCAAGTCGAAGTCTGCGCTGTTGATGAGTCCTTGAACAAGACACTGAATTCCAAGTCTGCTGTAGCCGAGACTTAACCTCTGGCTTCTCTGTAGAAGCACAACGCAAAGGGAGACTTTAACCGCAGTGTGGTGTTGTCATTAGATTTGACCACAAAGTGAATTCAGCTGACTCTTGAGGCTTTCCTCAACACAAAAATGACTGCGCTGGTGCTTTGGTCCAACCCTTAAAATGACCTATGCTTACATTTCTTGACAAGGACCTCTTGTGGCCATATCAAACAATTGTCTCTCAGAATCAAAGGCTCATGTAGCATGACATTTTTATAGCACTTCCTCAGTGATGTGGCTTGGGTGGATGGTTGGGTGTACAAAGCTTTGACAATCCACTGTTTGCATCCCGTCTCCTACCAAAGGTCTACAATGGTTTCTTTTTAACAATGACCACAATCTTTCCTTAACTTTAACCAAGTTTAAGTTGTCTAAACTTAACCAAACTTTAAAGGCACCCTTTGGAGTTTTTGTGCAAGACAACAAGTTATTTTTATGTCACTGTTTCTTACAAAAATGCATTGAGTGTCTTTGAGGTCTAACAAACATGTTAAATGCATCCTTCCTCGTAAAACATTTGCAAAGCCGATTCTTTAAATACTTAAAATCTTGCATTGTATGCATCCACGAGTTTGCTAGCTGGCAGTGTCCTTCTTTACTACCTTTGTTGGTGCATTCCTTGGCACGTTACCACCAATTAGTGTTGTCTTGCACATGCATGTGCGTCCTCATGTGTGATAAAAAACAAAATGACTCAATTGTAAAAACATATTGCTCCATAGAGTTTTATTTGACTGTTTACTTTATTGGAAATAGTCATGTGGATCATTTTTGCACGGATCACATGCATTTTAGAAGGCACTGACAAACTGTCATCTTAACAATAGGGCCGTCAGATCATAAATCACCCAAATCAGTCGTTTCAGAATTAAATAAAAAATAATTTCATAATTTACGCTAGAAGACATTAAAAGGTACAAACTTGATAATAGGATTTTTTTCAACGTTAGTTTCAAACAGAGAAGATGCACAGCAGAGAAATTCCTGGAGAGATTAGATCATCAGACAAGATCGGAACACATATGGGGGTTCTGTACTAACGTTTGTGTGTGTTAGCACTAATGTCACCAACTCAGATTTCATGAACACAATAAGCGTGTCTGTTAGAGCACATACACAGTCACTAATGTAAGAGAGGAGCAGAAAAAAACAATTACATTTTGTGTAGTTGCAAATGCAAATGCCATAATGCTGGTTGCCAGCAGTGCCTCATCATATTGTAATCACCAAAGAAAGAAACACTAACTCAATACAGAGCTCAGTGTCTGGCTACGACCGATAATATTTTTAGTGAAATGATGTCCCTTTTTTAATAAATAGCTCAGGATGAGCTGCCAAACTGGAGCTAGGACAGTGAAGGTGAAGGGAGATGTCAGTCTTGTCTGGGTCTGATGTTCAGGAATTCAGCCGAGGTAGAGGAGAGCTTCATTTTCCTCCCTTCTGTCATCCAGACAGAGAGAGAGAAACACAAGACCCTTTGAGGCGAGTGATTAAAGCGCAGCAGGACGAGGCGCAGCTCGCCATTTCTGTAACCCCGTCCACATGCTCCAGACAAATGGTTAGAGAGAGAGAGAGCGAGAGAAGCAAAAGTCTCCTGTGACCCACTAAATTGGTCAAATTGAATGCCAGTGTGGGAGGCGGCCATTTTGACTCTGGGCCAGAAGTTAAATGAGAAGCGAAGGGGAAGACATGTTGGTTCTCAGTGTGAAACCCGCCAGTCTTTCCAGAACTGCCCAGAGACAGATAACATCTCTAGAGGTATCCGTATCCGTATTTCTCTCAGCAGAAAAACAATCCATGTGTCAAAACTCTCCGACGATGCCGATCATGTGAATAGAAATACAAACAGATTGTCAAAAAGGATTGGCTGTGATACATCTCTCTCATGATGCTGTAACGGCTTCCGAGCGTTCCTTAGAATCAAAATGAAAAACAAGCTTTTTGCATGACTACAAAGAGTCTGAGAGAGCAGAGCTACAGGACTTCACAGAGTGGCCAGATCAGTCATCTTTTTCAGCCAAGCATTGTAAAAATAAAAGCTGATGTGTGTCGACTTCAGTAGGCCAACGCTCTCCACATCTCCTCCCCCCTTACTCCAATTATCAAGGGCAGAAATATTGAGCCTGTCAAGAGCTATAAATAAGTGCTACTCTCAATAGTCAACCCTCCCTTTGGTATAAGTGCTCAGAGGCCATTTATTAAAAATGCTTTTCTTTCAGCAGTAGGACGGTTTGTGTCGTCGAGCGCAACCTTCGAGGTACAGGGGTCACTGTCCGGTGCATGCAGCCACGTCTAGACTATCTAGACTGATTTGAGTTTTTCGCGCTGTACAAAACTCGCACCACATCATTATTCCTATCGTGGACCAAACCATCTATGTAACACTAAACCCCTATTCAGCAGGACTTGAGGTTTTGTCTTCCACTCTGTTACAAGTCATAAAGGCTACATCAAGGGAGGAAAATGCTTCCGAAGCTGATGCAATGAAGCATCATTTCTATTGGGAATTTGTGTCCCCTATACTGCTGCCTGGACAAGTTCTCCTCGAAACCCAATATGTGGCACAGTCCAGGTGCCAAAGCCCAACTGTTAGGGCTGTAGTAGCAGTGTACTGTTTTTTTTTTGTACTCTCTCTCGCTCCATATATTGACAATCCAAAGCTATGGCCATTTACTCTATACCTAGCTAGATGTCAAATCAATTTCCAGGCTTTGGATTTAGCCTGTTGCACACAGCTACTATACACACATACACATACACATACACATACACATACACATACACATACACATACACATACACATACACATACACATACACATACACATACACATACACATACACATACACACACACTATCAGAAGCGCTGTGCCAGGTCTTCTTATCAGCATAGATTCAGTCCAGCCAAGTCACTTTACTGGATGGCAGACTTCCAGAGCTAAATTAAGGAAACATCAGTTTGTAGCCAAAATGTCCAACGATCTGTTCTCGAGCTCGGCTTTGAAACTGTCATTATTGCATTTAAGGAATTAAATAAGTTTTGCTATCAACAGTTAATCTAATAGTGTGGTGTTTGATTTTCTCTTCTCTCCCCTTCAAGTGTGTGATTGAGGCAGTCACTTAATAAACCATATTGTGCTTGCAACATATGATAGAAATTAGGGCTGAGGAATATGTATTTTTCTATATCGTTTATATCGCATTATAGCAATAAATATTACATAAAGCATTTGAAAAAAGAAATCTGTTAAACAACTTAGTTAGAGTGTAAATGTGAATTTACAGTAATGTTGTGTGGGGCCTTGAGGTTGTTTGCATTAACAATTGGGCAATAAAACAAATAAAAATGCCCCCAAAGCAAATTTTAAAATGCAAATTTACCAAATGTGTCAAAAACATTATAGCAGCTTTGCATTGTATGTCTTCAAGTCTACCCAAATACTGTTTTTAAGCTCGTGCGCTTTAGAACAGGTTTTTTTCAATTCAGCATGGATATGTATTTGTGTGTTCAAGTTCATGTTTGTGTGTCTGTGTGCAAAACCTCCAAGCGTGTGTGTTTGTAGATTAAGGAGGTTTTCATCGGAGCTTAACTGTGACAGCTCTGTCTCCGTTCTGCATGCAGATCAATAATATGGTCACAGATGACTCTACTAACACTGGGAGCCAGTTAGCACATGCACGCACACGCGCACACACACACACACACACACACACACACACACACACACACACACACACACACACACACACACACACACACACCCGAGTGTGCTAGTGTGACAGACAGAGCCTGTCTGTGACTGTGGAGGATATTAGGCTTATTAAGAGTGTCTGGGTCTCAGAGTGACTCATGCTAGCTCAGTGTGTGTTTGCAGGGTAGCAGGTTAAAAGGGCTTAACATGAGAATGCATCTCCCCCCAGCCTTCCTTGCCTCCTGGCTCATTTTGTTATTCCCTCACTCCCTCCCTCCCTCAACCTCCTTTCTGGTCCATGCTCTGTCCTCTTTTCAACCCTCTGTCTTATTTTTTTCTCTTCCTCCCCCACATTTTCATCTCATTTTAATAAAGAAATAAAAAATAGGCTTTCTCCAGCTTTGGAAGGATTTTTGTTATGTTCAAAATGACAAACTATGGGAATGTTTGTGTCAACAGGAGGACATCACCAGCTCAAACTGATATTTGACACAAAGCCAATTCAATATGAACACAGACATAGTTACTACTTGTTGTTATTGCATATGTGGAATTTGAAATGCATCATGGTCAGTCGATGGCCATGGCCCAAATTAGCTGTGGGCGCTGATTCTCGACCTCTCAGTCACTGCCCACATCTCATATGTGTTCAGGGAATAACTATGTTTGCTGATATTGCAATATTACATTATAGACCACACTGTGTCTGATTAATTGAACACATTTCATTCGGAAAGAGTTGTTGTCTTCACTACAATGAGCTGTTTCTTATTCATTATCTCATATTTCTTCAGACAGACCTTGTTAACCGAGCTTGTGGAAGTATTTTGCAACGTGACCTAAACACACAATAAAGAATCTGAGGGAAATGGGAAAAGGGTGTATACTATCACAGAAAACCCTCTGTGATAGTATAAACTGAACAGTAACTGAAGGGATTCTTGAATGTTTTTTTAACACAAAATATAAACTGACTAATTGTTGTGTAAAGCGCTTCTTTACTGTTTACCTTCCTACTATACAAGTTAGACAGACAAGCTAGCAAGGCTACACAAAACTAGAGTACTACTGTCCTTGCCTTGCCTTGCAGGTACATCCATTAAAAATAGCTAAAGAAAAATGGCCACAAGAATTGGGACAATTGTGTCAAAAATCCCCACAAGTAGGACTTAGAGTAATAACAACCCTAAAATCATAAATATTTCTTGTGAAAAACATTAAGTAAACAACTCAAAGCAACTGCTACCAGCTTCCATGACAAGTGAAAATCGAAATCCGCAGGACAAAACACAACGATCCTGATCGAATGAAGCGAAACGTACAATTATCAGGGTCCTACTGACCTACTGTTTTTGGTATTAGACTGTTTTGCTAATCCAGCGTTGTGTGTCATAAAGTAAACTGACAATGCTTGTCTTTTTTTTGCCAACAACAATAAAAGAATAATTGTAAGAAACACTACTCCATTACAGAACAAACAGTAAAAATAATTTCCTACTTCCACTGAAGTCACAGCGTGTGAAATTGCATTGAGTCTATTGCGAGGTAAAAAGCTGGCGTCGTAACATTGTCCATGAGTCTGAAACCAACAGCAAATATTTCCCAGCAATCAGCTTCAGCTACATTACCCATAACCTGTGTGTTTCGCCCGTTTCCCCCACCTTGCCTCACTCTCCTCTCCATTCACCTGTATAGATCACTGACCTTTTTTTCCTCTTCCTCTGCTTCCCCTCTTTCTGCTCCACACTCTCTCCATTAGATCAATACGTAGAGATCACAAGGAATGCAAGTGTTTAAAATGTAACCCGCAACCGTTCTTCCTTTTTCCCTCTCCGCTCCCGGATCAATAACAAGAACACACACATGAATCCACCACTGTCAGCTTTCCCTAGATCAATGAAGGTTTAAAAATTAACATCCTCATCGCCTACATCATCGCAAAATGGCACCATCGTCATCATTATACTCATTGTCTAGTCCATATTTCCGAGCTGATAAAGACACAGATACTAATTTGAATCCAAAAAGGAAAGAAAGGGAGAAAGAGCTGTAAACGAGAGCGATGTTATTCAATGTCAAAGCCCTCTAATGTCAGAGAGAAATAAAGAAATCTAAAGATCACAGATAATTCATTGACACACGAGTGCACCGCTCTGATGTAACTCCAGGATTTTCTTTGCCAATAACGACATTTTCTGTATTTTATATTTTCCTTTTATTGAATCAAAACTTTAAAGGCCTTTTCAACTTCAAAATACCAGACGGTTCACCCGAGCTGTCCTCTACATTCGGGGACATTGGCTGAGAGGTAGTGGCCTTTAACTATAAAGTCTGTGTGCTTTACACGGCACAACCTTGGCATAACCATTCAGAGCACTGGCATTCACAGAGGAGCGTGCAAAGTGATGATGATGATGAAGATGATGACGCAGTTTTTGGGTATGATAGAGTCGTAAATGCCCCCACGAAAAAAAAACCATGATAAAGAAACAACAAAAACTACAAAATACAACTGAAGTGAAAACATCCTCATTATTTAGGGTATCGCAGAACTCACACTTTCATGTTTTTGATTGAATTAGATTCAAGCACATTTTGATTGAGCTGCAACAGGAAAATAATCGCCAACTATTATGATAATTGATTAATGGTTTAAAGTCATTGTTCATGCAAGAATAGCAGAAAATGCTGTTTTCAGCCTCTCAAATATGGAAATTTGCTTCTTTTTTCTGTTCTAATCATATTAAACTTACAATCTTTGTGTTTTGTACTGACAAAACAAGACATTTAAAGACATTTTCCACTATTGTCTGATATTTAAAACATCAAAGGATTAATCTAGAAAAATTATCAGCACATTAATCGATAATGAAAATAATTCTTAGTTGCAGCCATAATTATGACTGTGACCACATCAAAGCGACAAGGAAATGACCATCAAGCATTGTTTAAACCAAATAAGTAAATATATTGTGGTGTATGTGCTATTTAGGCTATGCATGAACAAATATATATATATATACCCTTTTTTGCCAAAAAGTAATTCACAGGCAAAGTTCTGCCTCCCTGTCATGACTCTTTTATGAAGATGAACTGTAATGCTGGGGTTGAATGCATGAATCTGTTAAGCAAGAAAATCACATAGAAAGAAAATAATAGGATCCTGCATTATGATTAGAATGCATCAGCCTCTCACAAAAGTTAAATGATGAACATGGTCTGTGTGTATAATTACAGCAGTGACACTAAACTGGAGTGACTATAATTCTAAGTCATGGCAGAGCTACTACAAAAAATCAATCAAACTGAGCCCGACTGCCCTTTTTTCTTCCTCTCCTCTAACTCTGTCTCTCTCTATGTCTTTCTCTCTCTGATCTTCTGTTCTCACCACCTCTCTGATGCTTCAAAAAAAGTCCACAGTCATATCGAGGCGTTCAGCTCAACTGTAGCTCAAGGGACTACAGCTTTATATTAATATGAAAAAAGACATTAACTCTACGATATTGCTTCGCACAGGTAGCGGTCCTTTATGACTCAGACATATGCAGCAAAGTGAAGGCTCATCGTTCTGACTTTGACGTTCTTTCAAGTGTGCAAAATGAATTTGTGTAGAGATGGTTTGGAAAAACCGCATAGTGTTTTTGCTCATTAGCAATATCATAGACTTATTTATGCAGTATATAGGATCGCGTAGGATGCGTATAAGTGGCACCCAGATGTTTTTTTTCTTGCTGCAACTTCGTTATTTGCTGTTGTTGGGCTAAAGAAATTAATAAATAAGATAGACGCAGACGTGCAACATTTAAAAGTAAATTTTGAGTTACTATGCCTCCAACATGCTTCAATCCCTAATGAATCAAAATACAACACACTTGCAATAACAATCACAGTTGTCTTTGTTAAGAAATATCATTCGGCAGTCTGATAAGACGAAAGTGCAGGCAGAGGGCAAATGCAGAAATAGACAAAAGCCAACTTTGGAGAAATTGGAAAATGACTGAAAAATGAAAGGCATGACAAGACGTTGTGTGAACCCAACCTCAGCCCTAACCGCAACAAGACGTTGTGTGCAACGCTTAAACTCAAGCCAACCTTAACCAAACCTCGGGGTGGTGCGATGAGAAACGCTATTCAAAGGGGAGTAGAGCTTGAAACAAGACTTGTTAACATCTCTAACAGCCCTGGCAGGAGAGAGTGGCACCGGAGGAGCTACTGTAGTCTGTCACAGGTGGTCTCTCTCTCCCTCTCCCTCTCCCTCTCCCTCACCCTCTCCCTCTCCCTCACCCTCTCTCTCTCGCACCCTCTCTCTCTCTCTCCTCTCTCTCTTCTCTCTCTCTCTCTCTCTCTCTCTCTCTCTCTCTCTCTCTCTCTCTCTCTCTCTCTCTCTCTCTCTCTCTCTCTCTCACCCTCACCCTCACCCTCTCTCTCCCTCACCCTCACCCTCTCGAGGTTGTGTGATGTTGAAAAGATGCATTCTTCTCATGCTGCTAGCATACCAAAGCAAACTAAAATAAAATAAATATAACAGCTCACTTAGTTACGTACACCTTGCATGACACGAGCAACAGGTGATTCTACTGCATGGACGGTTGCTATGGCAACTGGGGAATGGCAGAAACAGCAGTAGGATTTAGTTTCATAGTTTCTTTATAGGGCTAGGGTGGGGATAATGCCATTCTCTATAGGGCTATAGCCTCATTAGACTGCCTATGGGAATGTGATTTATGGGATGTAATCTGTTGATGAGATGGAGCCAGTTTTGATTCAATTAGCTTTCTTTCTGCAAAGTTATTATGCAGTAAGGAACCTAATTTAATGGTAAAATTGTGTATCAGGTGATCCGTTTATACAAGATGGAGAGCTCTCTTTGATGTTATTAATGAGTTAAAGAAAAAGGACCACATTTCAGGTGTTGTTTTTTTAGTCCTCGTTCCTGTTGGTTGGTTGGTCATTTAAAGACATTTTCTCCAACTGATATAATATAATAACAAACAATAAACTTCAAATTCTTAAGACTATTCAGACATTAGTCAGACACAGCAGCTGAGCGCCCCGACAGTTTCTGGGTAATGGGCCCTCACTAGACAGGTCGCATTTTCCCACCAGACAAGCGGAGGTGGGTCTCACCGGGTGCTGTGGTTACAGCCAATGCTTGTGTAGCCACACACACACACACACACACACACACACACACACACACACACACACACACACACACACACACACACACACACACCACTAAGCAGCCAGACAAGCCGGCATCCGATTACCAGACAAATGTCGCAAATATGCACAGCCAAAAGAGGCAGACAAATAGCCCACCCTGGGAGGAGGCTACTCCTCGGCCAGCAGAGTGGAGTGGCCACCGCGGTGCCACCAGAGCTCTGATGTCTGTACTGGGTATGTGCTCGCTGTCAGAGGTCCACTCGGATGATTAGATAAAGGGACTGTAGCCAGGGAGCAGGTAAACACTAGACAGAGTGAGGAACACCTACACAGATAACACAGAACATATAGAGATACAGTACTACTCCTGTTCTCTGGGGTCTTTTCTCCCTTGTCATATTTCTTGGCTCACAATCAAGGACAAATTACTTTCAATCAAATTACTTTACTTGTAACTTCCAAAAGAGAGATTGCTAAGCCATGATCTAGCTGGGCTTCAGAGTCAACCTACCGCTCCAGGATTGGTTTAAAAACACTCCAAAACTATACTCTAAGCAAGGCACCTGACTGGTGCAACCAAACCCAACGGAGGCTGCGACAGAGCTCAAAATAATAACCATACTGTTTTGACAACCTTGAGCTTGTGCTTGAATCAGACAGTTGACAACTTAGTGAGAGGTTAGATAAAGCTGGTGAAGAGAAATTAAAACAGGCAGATTATAAAAAATGTGAAAAGACAAGAGAGAGTGAGCTAATAAGACAAAGAGACTTTAAAAGTGAATGATAGGGAAACTGAATAACAAAAGGACGACTAGAGGGGGAAGGACAAAGGAAAACTTCAGCAATGGCAGGCAAAACAAAAGGTTTGGCTAATGTCCTAACAGCTCTGGAATAAGGTATTTTAGCAATTTAATTTGGCTAATAGTAACATGTGGGACAAGTATATCACATATGTGATATACTTGTCCCACATGTTACTCTGTCAGTGAAATATGAAGCACAATATGATAGAAATATTGTCTAAACCAGGGGTGTCCAAAATCTTTTCACTGAGGGCCACATACAGAAAAATATGCGAAGGGATGGGCCACTCATACTTTTGAGGTATATTAGGGGGAGGTGGGGGGAATGAAGGGAAATGGCGATGGATATATCTCAAGCTTGTTAAACAAATAAGTTATTGGGCTTGTTAACATTTTCTAACGTTAGAAACTTTATTTGACTGAATTTATTGAAAAATTGAGCTTATTAGCATGAATACTGTGTAATATATGTTTTAACTCTCCTATAGTGGGAACAGTGTTGCACTCAGTGGGAGCAGTGATGCTGCACTTTGGACTGAAGGATGCTGCAGGTCAGGAGTAAGTTTGGTGTTTGAGATACGAAGGACATCACAGAGATGCTGTCGCTCATTTTGGTTCTCAACCTGCTTTTGTTCAGAGTTAACAGAAAATGTTTGCTCACATATTTGAGTGGGGAAGTGTGCAACATTGAAGTTGCGTAGTTGTGTCTCAAAGAGACGGAGCTTCACACAGAATGCTTTCATGTGCGCAGTAGGCTCTTGTTCAGTGTTGAGATGACCAGTAAGATCAACTAAACAGGTCAGCCAACCATGGAGGGTCTCTCAGCTCATGAAGAGGTCGCTCCTTCTTTTTCAAAAACAGATCGATTTCTGATTTCAGGGAATAAAACGGCTGCAGCACGGAGCCGAGACTCAGCCTAGCGCACATCAGAACGGTAGAGTACGTCCCCGTATTCAGCATCGACATCAGACAGGAAAGCTTTACATTCTCTGTGGTAAAGTCCTCGTGCTTGAATTATGTTGTGCCCTTTAGACTCCTAAGACCAAGCAGCTCCTCCGTAATGCAAAAGTTATCGTCAACGTCAACATAAAGAGCATTGATTTCAACTGCTGACGAGACTTGAGTGAGAGGATGCTGTTGGTAATTGAGGTTAAGTGACACATTGGAAATAATAGTGAGTCAATGGAGAACACTGCCATGTACAATATGATCATATGCATAGTAATTTACCATTCCCTTTGTTAATTTAAGCCTTGTATGTAGTCAAAGCCCACAAGAACCCCCAAAGTATCAATTGCAACCTTGAAATTTGTGGCGGAATGGTCCTTTAACTAATGAGGCAACGTATATCACACTCTTTTTTCCGCAGACAAAAACATTGTTTCTGTTTGACTGATAGAGCCACATACACATTCACACAGTGGATTTGTGCTTTTTGAAGCGATAAAGCAGCAGCATATGCCGTGGTAGACACTGTGACCTGTGGTGACTGATTAAAACTGGAAACAAAGGCCGAGCTGAAGATCTCATTAGCACTTCTGAAAAGTCTTTATCTTCCATAACACAACAGGAGCCGATTCCTGAACTTCCAGCCCCCTCACAGCTACACAGCTGCACGTTACAGTCATTCTCAATTCAACTTCCCTGTGGTTTAACCTGTCTGTCTATCTGGGGACAGATTGCCATTATTTCAGGTGCTTACTACTTAATAGAGCTGTCAAATCTAAGTATTAAAGACAAAGAAAGTCAATTGAAAGGACTTCTAACTGAAAAAAAGACTCTGGACATTTGGTGCATGATTCACATATCAATTGGTTTTGGGGACTCCATTCTTGTGACACAATTAAATCTGTATTTTCAGTAGTTCCAAGGACACTCTGAGTTTTTATTTTCTCTCCTCTTCTCAATTTATTCAGGGCAAGCCTGTGACAAGCCACACTAAACACAGTTACACAATCCTATCCTCTATTGTTTTGCTACTTTCTATCTATCGCAGGCATCAGCCAAGGTGTCTGAAAGAAACCCACAGTCAATGCATTGTCCCTGGTCATAACAACACTGGTTATATTATATCTAGGCATACTATGATTAACAACTACCTGTGGTTTGTCTGGGAGTAGTCTGACTCACTGGATGTAGACTATGGGTATAACACTGCCATTGGCAGCATATTTCACGCGGCATTCTCTATCTATCTATTTTGCAGGGCACCATCGCTGCTTCCTGTGCTAAGTGTAATTGGTTTAAACAAATAAAAACAAGCCAGAGTGTTTCTTTCCCCTATGGCAGAATGATAATGGATGCATCCAGACCTTTCTCCACTGCTTACACAGCGCGGTGGAGATAGGTATGGCTATGCGAGACTAGACTTGGGAGTAGAAACTAGAGCTGCTCAGTTGGGAAAGCCAATAGACTGTCTGTGAAGGAGTTTTCAAAGAAACACTAATACATGCTTCCTGGCATCCAGATAGTATCATCCTCCAAATTATACATGTAATGTACTGTTTAATGGACTTTAAAGAGATAAGTCATTAAGTTGATCAGTCTTGACCATTTGAATTATGAGTTGAGAAGAAACAAGCCTAATATAGGCTAAAAAACAAACTCAAAGGAAAAAAGCTAGTAAGTGGAACTTTTCCAGTTTCATGCTTAGTTAATGCTGTTCTCCAGAAAGCCAAAGTACAGTAACTGGGATATAGGCCTACAGCTTTATCAGTTACAAACAATAGCCTACAGGATGTATAAAAAGCGACTTGGTAAAAAATACTGGTGCATTGTTTTGTTAGCTTACAGTATTTGGCCATATTCAGCATTTTGAAATGAAGTAACTTCCTTTTGGTTACTTTTCTATGCGAGGCAACTGAAAGCGCAAGCTACCTAATGTGATGTAGCCTATTAATCAGAGTGTATTGAATTAGAGTGAGAAATGGTAGCTAGCAGCAAGTAATGCTAGTGGTGATTCCCGCATTGTCCCAAACTGCAACTGGACAACCTGGATACAGAACATGGTAAATTCACAAAACATTTGAGCTGTTATCATCTTACAGAACTTGCTAAAGAGGAAAACAAAAGACTCCACCAGCCAAAATGCATTTTGGACATGCTAACATAGGCTACTTATGCTAACCTAGCTAAACAAAACAGCGAAAAATAAAAGGAACATACAAAACGAAGCTATTTATTTTCTAGAGCCAAAGTACATTGTACACCAAAATGACAAAAGGAATAAACACTGCGACTATCTAAATAGGCCTATAGTGTTACTTCCACTAAGCTGCTGAAGCTCCTTATGTATTTGTTGTGCACTGTGTCAATAGGTTTTGCCAAAAATGCTACCAAGATACATTTCTGTAAACTTCTTGTTATTGCAGATTAAATGTTGCCCCTTTTGTTTGCCGGGACAAGCATCGGTGACTAAAACTATTTCAGAACAGCAACAATACTATACAAACTTTTTGTATATTGCCATGTTGGACTTGTTGGATGCCAAACCATCTGTCCATTTGGCAATTACCTCCAAGTCAAACAAAATGGACGGCCTATACAAAGCAAGGGAAGACGTAAATCACAAGACACTCTGCTCATCACTAAATAATATACCCATTTAATCAAGTTAGCAAGAAGATAGCAGCCTTTATTTAATCTGTGTGCAGCTGGGTGATGAAGTGGAAGACAAGGTTTTTTACTCCACACCTCTTCCATCTCCCATGTTGCTGCTGTTTTAAATGGGGGCCCTCAATGCAGCCCTGTGACAGCATTGAGCAGCTAAATTCATCGGCAGTTAATTAGACTCGTGAATGAATCGGTTTTAGACCATCTTTCTGCCCTTTGTTGGTCCACCCCCTAAATTGAAACGAGAATTACAATGCAGGCAGATGAGTAATTAGTTAGAGACGGACGGAATCCCCGCTCACTTAACGGAATCAAAGAGGAGAAAAGATGATGGATTGTTTGTGTCTTGTGTGCGTGTATGAGAGAGAGAGTGAGACAGATGCTTTAATCCTGTTACATTGTCCTGAGAAGCAGGCTAAATGCGTTACTATTATTGTGTCAGGAGTGCTGTTATCACATTGGGACTAGTATGGTATGTGTAGAATGTGTTCTTTGAGCTCAGAGACCAAGCTCGGGTCCAAACTCAATCAGCAACAGATTATATGACAGTCTCTTCACATTGTGTAGAGTTTACTTCCTCTCATCACACAAAGAAAGAAGGCCCTGAGCAGAGCAATGGACTCGTGCGACAGCTGCACATTGTTTGGTTCTTTGTGAGAAGCAATTGCCGTTTTTAATGGACAATTAATAGCGTGTCTTGTTTGCAAAGCTGAGGATTTGCTTTGTGATATTAGACCTGAGCCAACATTCAAAATCAGCGGCTTTGATCGATCCGGAGTGTTACACTGATTCTGAGTCTGGCACGATTTTGACACGAGACCGTCATTTTTCTCTCTACTTCTGAAAAAAAAGAGATATTCTGGGATCTGTTGTCACACCTAATTAAACCTGACAAAATGAGGAAATTAGTGAGATTTAAAGAGATAAGGTCATGTCTGTGTATGGTCAATGCTACTCGCAAAAACAAATGTTGATGATAAGTATGAAATCTTTGGCTATAATACTTTAATACAGGTTCTATAAAAATACATAATGAAGCATTATTTACTGTATATGATCATTACTTAGTCACTAAATCATTAAATCCTGATGAATACTGCAGGAATCAAAGTCAGATTTCTTTCAAGTTCAAATCCTTCTGCCGCAAAGTGATCGTGATACTTTCCTCATGCGCCTCTAAGCTTAAAGGTGTTGCAGTATGTGTAGTCAATGTGCAGTTAAGAGATTCAGGATTGCAACCTGATCCCGTCAATAAACTTCTGCCAGTGAGTTTTTGACAGATCTATATCCTTTCTTGAAGCACACCTTACACTTATAATCAGGTATATAAGAGGTATTGAGGAGCAAGAAGAGGGATAACATTCTTAAAAGGAAGTCAGCTAAAGTGCATAAAAACTTGATAAGGAAAAACTGTTCTTTTGTGTTATAAAACATTAAAATATTCTTTTTAATGAGGTAAAGCTGCTCTGGAGGCAACATAATCTCCTTGGTTAAATAAAATTTTAGTGGATGGACTATCCATGATGTTGCGTGGTCATACCCGCATAGTTGCAGAGTTAGTAATATGATAGCTTTGTGTATATTATTTTAAAGCTGCATCAATCAGTATTTCTATAATACCAATGATTCAAATGACTACAGGTAACATGAAAGGGGTCGCTCATAGTCCCAAACCCAAAACACACAAGTCTGAAATTCTCAGTTTCATCTTTGAGCCCATTGTTTTGGTTTTAGGTAGGGCAAGTTTACTGCTATGGTTCACTCTCATTGCCTTTTGTTTCAGGAAGTTTTTTTCATTGAAAAAGCTCTGATAAACCTACTGTACGCTACCTTCTCAGCACCAAACAGTCATTCCCAGTTCCGATATCCGACTTACAAATGAAACTCACATTACTATGTCTCCAAATTAGAGCAATTACTTATTAAAGATAAATACTACACATAACTCATTTGAATAGTCAGGCAAAGGGGAAGCTAGAGCCACTAGATGTATGTATTTCTTTCACTTTGATATGTGTTAATTGTGTGAATTCATAAGAAAACAACTATATTATACATGCTGCAGCTTTAGTAAGTAAGTATGTGGGTAAAGAGGGAAAGGAACACGATCTGGTGCACCAGAGAAATGCAGGAAGATCTCTCTCTGTCTATCTCTCTGACCTCTAAAGTAAAACAACAGTGCTTCTGAACTGCGGTTTCAATCATTTTGGAAACAAATCAAGAAGTGCACCTCTAATGTGACCAGCTGTACAGCCATTCACCTGCCGGAGCACAGCTGAATCACACAGGTAGAGTGTATAGAAGATCTGACAGGTGTGAGACAAACACACAAACACACCTGATGCTCGTCATGCTTCCGGTCTCAGAGCCAAGCTTGCATCTCTCCAGCTGACTGGCAACAATCTGTCGTTCGGCTTCCAGCTCCCTGGTCAGACGTTCAAACTGCAACTCCTGGAGAGAGAGAGAGAGAGAGAGAGAGAGAGAGAGAGAGAGAGAACATTATGTCTGTTTATTTACTGTCACATTTACAGCTATCCTGAACATTATTTTGGCCCCGTTGTCTCTGACACATTTTTAATTGTTGTGAAATGGACTCTGCCGTCTGTGGTGGGTGAACAGTGTCACATCACTGTGTCTGGCAGTTTCACACTGCCAAATATTCACTGAGAAGAGTTTGATATGTAGCAAAGCAGTGACTCCAAACTATAGCCATCACAAATGTGACATTTGTTATTCTGCGACTAGGAAACTTGTGAAAGGTTTTTAAATGTATATATTTTATAGAGTGTATATATGTTATTTATATAAAGTACATTTATATTTTAAGTACACATTTTATTTTATATTTATGCATCAGCAACACGACACTTTTAAATATTTATGATCAATTTTACAGTCACTTTTACAGTATGATGACTGCCTGACAAATGCACTCTAACTGTATGGATTTGCATCTTCCTGTTACCACGTGGTGGCTGCTTTGAAGGGAGGGATGGGGGAGGTTGTCAGTCACATGGAGAAGCTCTGTTACCATACTGCTGGATGTTCATTCACTCGTCACTCTAAAATGTGCACTTACCAAATAGAAAATGTGCATAAAAACAGGTGGATGGGAAACGCATTTATAAATGCTCATTATAAATCTCTCTTACTGTTTTTAGGTGAGCCTCGCTCGTACAATTGTTCCAAGTCTGATTCACCAAATCTTTAAACTTCACAAACCTAAATTTCTAATTTCATCTTGAGATGTGCGTTTGAGAGATTCATTTGCAAACTGCTTTATGTAAGGCTGCCTGTTCTGCAACAGCATGTCTGTAATCACCTGACCAGCGAACATTTTCCTAACATCTACTGTCATATCATGACAAAAACTCTGGTAGTTCTGTTTTGATTTTTGAGAATTAAAATTCTATGTGGACAGCTAAATTATCTGTTCAGAAAAAACTAAACACAACAAAATTGGTGAATGTAACAAGATCTCTTAAATCACTTATGTATGCGTGCTGTTCTTATGAGCAGTTATTTCATTGTTTTTATGCCTAATTTATGCTGTTCAATGTGTTATTTGTCACTACCAATTAACTGATACATAAACGGCTGATTATATAGTATTTGTGTCTGCTGCTACAATCATTACAGCTGATTAAACGTAGCCTTAGTGATTTCACCATTTGTGCAAAGAAAACAAGAAAACTAATTCATTAATTGGATTGTAGATAGTTTCAAATCAAGTGAAGAGCACACAATACCTACACACTGGTGCAATGGTCCTAAAATGAGTTTTCTGGTGGGTTTCCAGATAATAAAATTGATGGAATTAAAATAAATCATGTCAGAACAGGAGATGTAATCTATCAATGTTCCCCAGTCAGCATTTGAAAACTAAGGAGCTATTCTGAAAGAGATCTGAGCTCACATAAAAGCCATAAATTCTGAATATCAATCTGATGGATTTTCATATATTTAATTTGGTTTGATGGTCAATTGCTGAAGTTTAGAGTTACGACAGCTATTCTGTGTGTGAGGATTTTGAAGTAACACAAGCTCACATGCTGTACATGTATTGCTTTTTCTCTCATCTGTCTTATAAGGGGAATAAGACACTCTACAACACGCTTTACCGCTCAAACAGTAAATGTGCATGACAAATGGCCTGCTGGATATATGAATCTGAACCCTTGTAGATTTTCAAGCCAAATTAAGCTACTTTCAGAAAGCAAATGCATGACATTAAAAGCAAATAAAGTCAAACTGCTCTGTTTGCAAAGACACGGTTTCCCTCTAGAATAATTTTAACATTTAAAATACCCTCAAAATATAACAGAAACTAAAACATTTCCCAGGAAGAAGAAACTTTTAACTAATTTTATTAATAGTGATGACACAAAGTGTATTTTCATTTTAAGAATACAGACGGAGAGCAGAACTGGTCCGTGGGAGATTAAACGCCTGATGATGCCTGAGGCAACTCCAGGCTTCCCACCATAATGATACAATTTGATTATAATGAATCATTAGTGTAATAAGTTAACAAATCAAATAGCAAATTTCACTGTAATTATCCACCGTCTTCTTGACATTAATAGTAACTGGACACACATACGGACACATGCGCGTATGTAGAAACATCTCCTTCATACATTTGCACCTGTGCACGTGTATCGGCGTGCATGCACGCTTGCACAGAAGCATACACAGATATAAATGCATTTGGATGGATTTTGCAGATTGTGCACACAGTTTATAGACTCACATGAGAACACACAACATAAATCTGCTGCGGTGACATTAAGTGGATATATATACAGTCCCACTAAAAGTGCCAGGGTTATACAATGTTTCCCATCGACTTTATGATACAGTTAAAGGAATACTTCACCCACAAAATGACCAGTTGTATATCAATCATTCACCCCGTGTTACCTTTAGTTCTTGAAGAAAACTTTGTTTTTATCGCACGCCTCCATGATAAACAAAGAATTAAAAAACTGCTAAAAGTCTTGATGAATTGAAGTAAATTGGGGGTGCGTTCAACAACAGCAACATGTGCAGTATAATCTAAGTCTCATTTATCCAGTCGTACGCTCACTACTTCCCAAACACACGTACTTCACCAAAACCTTATTATTTAATAAACTTTGATACTTTGACACTGTTGATGCTAAGTTTGTAAACTGATCTTTTGATATAGTTTTGCTGTTGTTAAACGCGGCCCCCAATTACTTCAATTTATCAAGATTCTTCTCATTTCTTTTATTCTTCATTCACCGTGGAGGCATGCGAGAAAATGAATGTTTCATTACAGAATTCAAAGTAACATGGGGTGAGTGATTTATATACCATTGGTCATTTTGTGGGTGAAGTATTGTTTTATGTGCTTTGTGCAACTACCAATCAACACAACTGCTATAAATGACAAAAAGCAACTTCTGTTAGTGGAAAATCCTATGAATGCAGAACAGTCTGTTGATGTTAACATGCAGTAATGCTCACACACACACACACACACACAAACACACACACACACACACACACACAGCTGTGAAATCTCTCAAGTGTGAATACTGTGAGAGCAACATGCAGACTTCCAACTTCAACATGATGATACATCGATGTGTTTACACCGCACTGCGGATGAAAATATAGCTGCTCAACAGAAATAGTAAAAAGAATCACCTGACTAAATCAGGTGTGCTTAGTTAGCTGTATTTACTGAGCTGATAATAAATCATTTTGGAAATGTATAAAAATAACACCTTTATAGTAGTGCATGGCCTATGATCAATCATCACAATATTAAAGATTAAGCAAGGATCCAATCATCTGCAAAGAACACATGGATGATTTTAGTGTCTATGATCGCGTTGCTGAAAGGCTCATTTGAAGATAAAAGCTGCAGTCTTTTGATGCAAATACAAACCAGCTACTTGCTACAAAGCTACTAGAAAGCAGCAAGAAAATCTATCACACAGAGTTAAGAATCTACACTTTTTACATCTCAAAACAACACTGTGTGCAAGAAAACTACTAGCTTTTCCTTGTGGGATTTCACTTGTTTCAATCAAATCAATCCAACCAACATCAGCTGATGTAGAGACAAGAAAACCGAGAAAAAAACAACGAACTTCACAGCAACATCTGCAGAGCAGATGAAGGAGAAGAGGAAAGGCTTGTGTTTTTCTTTGTTTGTGTGCTTCTTTGGCGCTCCTGCAGCTGAGAGCAGAGGCTGAAGCGAGCTGACTAACTAGCTGGATGGCGAGCCGTGAGAATTCAGTTGGAAGGCTTATTGAAAACATCCAAACAAAAGCTCCCTCTTTTTCCCCCCTTGTCCCTCCGATCACTTCTCCCTCCAATTCAGGGCTGACAGGCAGACACCTGTTACTGCAGAGGAACAGGCAGAGACCATGATGGGATGTATTCTGAAAAATCAACAGTACTAAAAAAGCGGCAAAAAAAGAAGAAAAAAGAGGGAAAAAAGAGAAATAATTAAGTAAGTAGGGACAACACATACCTTCACATGGACCATGCTTCGCAGAGAGACACAATTTCACAGAGTATCCCGCTTTTCTTTGCTCCCCTCTGGTCAAAAAGCAACAACAACACTCCCTCTCCCTCCTCCAAACACTCATCTGTCCTGGGTCAAACACAGCAAGTGATAGAGGGACAGGAAGAAAGACATAGAGAGAGACTCTAGTGTCACTTGAGCTGACTGCAACTCAGCCCCTCTCTCTCTCTGTCTGTCTCTCTGTCTCTCTCTCTCCTTCCTCGGGGGCCATGACACACACACACACACACACACACACACACACACACACACACACACACACACACACACAGTGTTCACTGAGGCACAAAGGTCCCCATGGCAACGGAGCATTCAGAAGCCCCGTGTCATTATTTATGCAACGTTGCATCACAATGGGCCCTCCCACCGGCCGACCCTGCCAAAAAAGCCCGCCGCTCGCCGGTCACTCTCTGCCTCTCTCACCCTACCTCTCTCTCTCCCTCTCTCCCTCCCTCCCTCTCTCCCTCTCTCTCTCTCTGACTAGACCATCTGCACTTCTCCCTCTCCCCCCAGCCACCATCACTGAAAAGCAAGGGCCGATTTTAGGAGAAGGGGGGCGGGAGTGAAAGAAGATGGACAGGAGGCGAGATGGAGGGAGGTACACACACTCAAAATAGTATACTTATACCTACACGCAAACACACACACACACACACACACACGCACACACACACACACACACACACACACACACAATAGTACATTAGTTGAAGTAAGTTCAACCACACACACAAACATATGCCTAATCTGCGCACAGCTGTGGCCTGTCAAGAATTATTGGCTATTGGCTGCTATTATTTGCATAGACTGAGAATGTGAACGATGCAAAGTGAAACTATGCTACTCCTCTAGTTAAGAAATAAATCATAACCTAATATGTGCTTTAAGGTTTCAGTCAGACCGGCATTTATTACAGCCAACGTTTAGAGTGAAATCAGTTATTTCCAATGTAATTGCCAAGATCAGTGGATTCAAGCGGCAAGCTCAGGGTCTAAAGCAGGGGTGGGGAACCTCCGGCCTCCGGGCCGTATACGGCCCGCGAGACCATTTGATCCGGCCCTCGAGATAATTCGTAAAACGCATGCAAATAAAATCCACTAGCAAAAAAAACTAGACGCCAATATTTTAAATGGGCGACTGACCTGGTCCTTGAACACAACACGAGCAGAACGTGTCATCATGTGGTCACGTCATGTCAAAAAACTTCAATTTTAAACGAGACTGTCGTTGACATCAGCGAACGCAGCATGGCGAGTGTAAAACAGAGAAAGGTGGATGCGGAATGTCACTTTCCAGGAGAAATAATCTCAAGCGTCATTACTGTACGAAACATGCCAAACTTCACAAGCTGAAAGGACGAGTGCGTTTGGATAAAGTTAACGCTCTTCGGCTGAGTTTGGCCCAACAAGCAGCTCTCTCCAGAGCGTAACATAACAACATGGAAAGATAGAAAGGTAGACCACCACACCAAGAACAAACGATTCCACCACTGCTGTGCAATTATCACTGCCATTTACAATATTCACTTTATTTTCTATCAACCACTTGGTACTTATATTATTTTTTATTCTATTTAATTATTGTGTTCTGCCTTTTTACTTCATATGTTTTTTTACTGTGGCAAGATACATTTCCCCGTTGTGGGACTAATAAAGGATTATTTTCTGATAAAACAGAAAGACACATGGATAAAAAGGTTGCTTTTTTGCACAGCATAAAAGAAAGGTGAAATGAATGGGCTGTGTCTTAAAAAGTTTTTGCAGAGGTTATGAGTTCAATAATTAGTACAGCCCTCCAAGGATGTTGTAAAAGAAAATGGCCCTTGACATGAAAAAGGTTCCCCACCCCTGCTGTAAAGCATGAAGCCAATGTGGAAGCAACTTAAAACTGCATTCTCTCTAAGAGCCAGCAGGGGCAGACTCCTCTGTTGTCAGAAATAAGTTCAATTGTATAGAAGTCTATGAGAAAATGACCCCTACTTCTCACTTGAGTTTTACCTGAGTTAACATTTTCCTAATGAGTTTATATTTGAAGGGCTAACTCTGATAAACTGGGATGGACATTTCTCTATATTGTCTGACATTTTATTGACCAAGTGATTTATCGATTAATCTAGAAAATAATCAAGAGATAAATTGATAATGATAATAATCGTTAGCAGTCCTAAATCAAATTATAACATAATGTGCTGTAACGGTCCAGTCAGACCGGCATTTAACATTTAACAGTCAACATTTTGTCAGTGTGTTTGAAAGGAATTGCAAAGATCAGTGGAGGGATTATTTCAATGCAAATCTGTTGTGTCGAGTTCAACCTTGACACACAATCGAGCCATTGATTAAAAGCAAACTGTCCAAAGGAGACAAAACCATAAAATCAATTGTGTTGCACCATCTACTTTTATATAACCTCCCTCTGCCAAAAGTATACATTCCAGCCAATTAAAGAATAATTTCAATTGCAAACTGTCACTTAGCAAGCCAGCTAGCTTGGTGTACAGTAGTATGGCGGTTGGCTAGTGCTAGCATGTCCTGGCTAACTAGCATGTTACTAACAGTTCTACAGTGCTTCCCGAACTAGCCCCAAGCAGGCACTAGAACTATTTTGGATTGTTATTTAATTTTTTATGAAATCCTTTACAGAATCCTCAAGCAAGCAAACATTAGTGAAGCTTCACATAAAAAACAAACATGCAGAACTATCTCTTACCCAGATGCAATCTGACTCCCATTTTGAACCCATTGCTTTCCAACAGGTGCCACAGTCGCTTCCTAAAGCACCGAGCAGTGCAGTGAAAATGTTTTCTTGTTTTTCTTTCCTTTTTCTGACATGTCCACTTGCCACTCCCTGGATGCCACAGTCCAACTAAACCAATCACTACATCCTTGCAAATACATGCAAAGCTCCAGGCCTCGTCCATTTACTTATCCAAATTTGGATTGGGTCAATTTAGACGGCTGTTTGGATGCAGACTGTGTGTGTGTGTGTGTGTGTGTGTGTGTGTGTGTGTGTGTGTGTGTGTGTGTGTGTGTGTGTGTGTGTGTGTGTGTGTGTGTGTGTGTGCAGTATGTTGGGGTAAAACTATTTGGATTTTAGAAAGTTTTACTGTATCTCAGAATACCTTTACTAGAATTCGGAAGTCTGTGCAAATTAATTTGTACACAGACTACTGACTAAAGACTATTTCACAGATTTTACACATAAAGCTCAGTTACCTTGTAACGAGGTTCATAATGTCTTCTGTGGCTCTGGGGATACTTCGTCAAGTCTGAGAGAATAACCTTGATCATTTTATCATCTTCTATTTTTAGGATTGAGATCTATAAATGTGTAACAGAAAGCCAGTGTTATAAACTTGGGACATTGAGTTTGAAAAATATTTACTAAGCAGGTAGGCTGACACCAAATGATGATATTAGTTGCATTATATTGTATAGTGTAGGATCCAGTATTTCAAGAGTTTGACACCAAGAATTCTGAACAAAACAGAAAAAGCTTGATTTCCATAATAAAGCATTACAATCAATTATTGGACTTTTGAAACCTTACATAATATGTTTGTGTTAATGCAGTTTAAAGGAGTATTCCAGCAATTTAGTGTTGGAATTCCATTAAATTGGGGGACTCAAAAAATAAAAACAATCGTGACTTTAATACCCTAGTGTGGGTCAAGCTGCAAAAAGCCCTTTGTTTCTAATGCAGCCTTTATTTCTGTTTCTGTAAATTTAAAATCAAACGGAGATAATCCTGATAACATCACCACAGGTTTTTCTCTGGGACTTGACAACGCTCCTCTGCCGCCACAGAAAACATTGCACATGCAGCTGAGTAAGACAGTCATCTATGTGTAAAAATGGTGGAGCTTCCTTTTAGGTGATAAAATTTTATCCAAACTATATGTTTATTGTGATCGATTGCACACTACTGTAAGAAATAAATGGAATCCAAAGAAGGTGATTTGTATTAAATTAGCCAAACTATGCAAAATCACTGATGTGGTCCTCTCAGGTGTTGTATAGATATGACTACTGCTCAACTACAACATCACCACTTCCATCATACTGGTGGACAGAAACCACTTACTGGCCGATATCAGTCTAACAGATTGGTGTGCATGTGCGTGTGTGTGTGTGTGTGTGTGTGTGTGTGTGTGTGTGTGTGTGTGTGTGTGTGTGTGTGTGTGTGTGTGAGTAATCATAGCTTGATAAGCAATTAAGTGAAAAGGACAACAATTAATATGTCTTAATGAGCAGGTTCTACAATCAAGTGCTTGTCAACTGATTGCATTACAAAAGATTCGACTCCAATCTGAGCCTATTAATGGAGACAGAGTGTGAAGCCACTAGCTTTACAGGAACAGGCTGGTCCCTAAAACCCCCATTAAAGCAATTAGTAAAGTAAAATAAATGACTGTAGGACTGTGATCGGCTGCATGGGGAGCAAAGTTGCAGTTTGTGTGTGTGTGTGTGTGTGTGTGTGTGTGTGTGTGTGCGTGCGTGCGTGCGTGTGTGCGTGTGTGTGTGTGTGTTTGTGTTCTAGCTGTAGCCGTCTCCCCCTCTCCCTCCAGTGTAAAAAACGTTCTAATTGTGCCCCGTGGTGTCCGCCTGGCATTTAGTTGTTTCAGAAGAGGCCCCCGTTCAATGAGAAAATGTCACGGTGGCTGTATAGCTAAGACCGCTGCTGTCTGGAGCTATTGTTTCAGGCCGGATTACTAGATTCATCCAGTTGGTAACAAAGTTGTCCCGGAGGCAGAGTGAAAAAAAAGCCGACACGAGAAGGTGGGGAGTGATAGAAAGATGGAGCCCAGGGGAGCAGGGACCGAGAAGTGAAATGAAATACAGGAAAAGAAAACTTCAGCTGACTGAAAAGCAGTGAGGGGGAAGACAGATTCAAGGAGATTTAGCGCTCTCCCGATACCAAAACTACTTAAATGTTCCTCCCAAACCAGACAGATTTGTCTTGTTTCCCGATAACCGCGGCTGTAGATCCGGGGTTTAATTCTACTCCTCAACGCAGTCTGTGTTTCCACCCCCCTGAGCAACAACTCGGAAACTGATTAAGTACAGAGTTAGAGGAATGAATTATGAGCAACTGTAAAATATTCAGAGCACGGGGTCTTTGTTGAGCTCATTGTGCTGCAAAATACAAAAAAGATGTTCATCAAGCATCAGGTAAAGTTGTTTATTCAAAATGCAGGGCAAATGAAAAGCTTGAGGTTGTTAAAAGCCCACGGTCATGACATATGAGGTAACATCTAAAGGTTAAAAGTTCTCCAGAGCATTCTTGACGCTGTTGCTTTAAACACGTCGAAACACTTTGTGGCCTTGTTATTTTTGTCTCAGTGTATTGCCTTTTGCTGGAAAGCTTGCCGATTGACATTGTACTCCCCAAAAAAACCACATTGTATCTGCAGGTGCTGTTTGGAAATGAGGAAAAATCAGCAGCTCTGTCCAATAAAAGCTTTGTGTCCTCAGTGAAAACTGTCTGACTGATTGGATTCTAGAATACATTGAAGCACGTGGACACGATCCCAACCGCAATAACTTTCTGTACTTGTGAAAATCATCAATCACAGCCCAAGTAAGTTTCCACTTCTAAAGTCCACCTCTCGCCAAGTACAGCCCATTGCCAACATGTCGACCCCTGATTTGTCAATGTGATGTAGCTTTAATGGGATTTGTAACTACAGTATAATGTAGCTAATGAATTTTAAATTGCAATCCCCTATAGGCCTACTACTGAAAAAAGTAATCCCATTACTGCCCTACACTGACGGAGAATATTTCAAAGACTACCCTTAGAAGTCATAATTGTTCTCATACTAAAATAATATAAATCTATGTTATATTATGTTTCTGTATTTGCAGAATATGGCATGCTTAAACTCAATACAACATGCTGCTGCTTTACAAGGGCCTAATCAACAAAAGGAAGAAGTCAAGAAAAAAAACATGAAATTATTCTTGCTGGAAGCTTATGTATATTTTTCAAAAATGTCAAAGAAAATGAGTCTGCCACAGAAGCTACACTTTGATCAAGGATGGCTATTAATATGCACTTTTTGTAAATGTGTGAGAGATAAGCTTTTACTTTAGACAGTGTGAGATAAGAGAGAAGATCAAGAACAACTAGAGAGAGGCTGCTGATTTAACTCTGCAGAAATATTCTGCATAACCTTTTAGGCTCCTTCATTATTACATGTCATTCAAAAGACGCTCTTATCCAGAGCGACTTACAGTGAACTAACTACAGGGACAGTCTCCCTGGAGCAACTCAGGGTTAAGTACCTTGCTCAGGGACACAATGGTGGCAGCCTGGTATTGAACTGGTATTGTTCTGTTTGGAAGCCATACCACTAGACCACTAGGCCATCACACAGCTTCACCGAGTTTGAATGTTATCTGCTGAGTAAATGGGCGTTATCAGTGGTGGTCAGCTTCATTGGTGTGGGTCAGAAGGGGCCTGCTAGTAGGTTTTATCATCTATTCACGTGGTTGACCACCGAAAGACAGAATACAACAAGACGACTGTAGAAACTATAACAGGAGCAAAGGCCGAAGTCAGCTGACGAAGTACAAAGAGCGAGAAACTCCATATCTGGTGGCGGTCGGGTGGGATGGATGGGACACAAAACACAGGACACTGGTGTTCTCGTCCTGTGTGAAACCAAGATGCAAAGTTAAAGCTTTTAAATATTAACAAACGAAAAAGGGAAAAATACATCTCCGTAAACTGCTGTTGCTCTGAAAAGTTGAAATGGGTTGTCTTGAGACCTTGTTATATGAAATAGTTATAGTTTTGAGGATTAAATCTGACAGGAATATGTGAGTATTGCCTTAAGGATACACCAAACAAAGCTCTGTATATGTGGTAAGAAAAGAGAAGAAAATATAACTCATAGAAATAAATCCTTAGTGCTCACTCTTCATGAGTTGAAATTCAGCGTTGGTCTCTTTCTTCATTTGACTGTAATAAAATAATCAACAGCTACCACTAAACTTAAGCTCATCAAATTTAAAGTATGGTATCTTTTCCTTTGTAGTGTCAACCGTCTGCTCACTGCATAATATGACTCACAGGGCTGAACTCAAAGTCAAGCAGTGAACTCAAGTCTGCAACCCAACGGAGCCCACACACACACACACACACACACACACACACACTGCAACTTTGCTCCCCATGCAGCCGACCACCGCCCTACAGTCATTTATTTTATCTCAGTCTCACTTGCCTGTCAATCTTCAGTCAACCATTTTCTTTCTTGCTGTGGCAGGTATCAGAGAGAGAGCTGCCAAATATAAGAAACCATTGGCCCTTATCGAGCCCTACCACAATCCACTCACAGCTCACAGCCATTAAAAAAACCCACATGTATGTAGGGTTTGGCGATACTGAGAAAATCAAATATCTCAATATTTTTGACCACTTATCTCGCCATCAATATTGTGACAAAAGCAACTGTAACTAGGCTCAGAATGCCTGACAGGCTTTGGATTTCTCTACATGTTAAAGTTATGAACATGAATATTCTGCATTTAAAGAGTCTGAAGGGTGTGTCTTTTTGTTTGTGTCATTGCAAAACCAAAAATACAAGCTAAAATGAAAAGAATGAATTAAACCGTGCGTTTATCTTATCCAGAGGTTTTCTAAGTGGGAGGCGGGCCTTCCCAGGGGAGCTCCAGACAGTTTCAGGGGAGTGAATTTAAGTGAAAAACAGCACATTAGTTATCAAAAGAAGATCACAAAGAATAGCCTAAATATGTGTGATTTGGTTTGAGATTGTACTGAGATACAGTGTGGGGAATTTTACTGCTTTCCCCATTTCCCCCAGAACTTTTATTAATGTCATTGGTATAGTTTTATGTCAAAATGCCATATTAGGCTATCTTGGCTTAATTGTTGATTGTCTACATAGGATCGAATAATATAATCATGATCCCATAGTAGCTTCTGATCGAATCTAAATTAAACTGCAAATGTTAGCATGTCTGGCTAACTAGCTTACTGACGTTGCCACAGTAGTAACTGAGCGCTACGTTACTTCCAAGTCCAAGGAGCCAACATTAAATGGCTACATTAGTTTGCAGAGTTAGGTTACATTAAGCAGCCTGAAGGTAGGCCTACCTGACAGTGTGTAGTATTACTCCACGCTGTCCTGGATGCTCAGAGCACTTGAAATTGCAAGTGGGGCTAACCCCAGCCTATCAACCTATTCTATTTAGCCACTGACCTGAATTTAATGATGATAATGATCAATAACCAAGGATTTTTTTGTTATGCATTGATCCACACTTAACTTCTAAGTAACTCTGTACCACATTACCACACTTCTTTCTGCTGCCAGCAGGTGGGGCTTTGGCTGTTTGCCACTTGTGAGAATGCTTGGCAGGCAGTCGCTATCGGAGCCGGGTTGAGCAAACAGTCTATTCAGTATGGACACACACATACACGCAATTAAACAGACACATTTTCACATACAGCTACATTACATAACTGAAATAAGACATATTGTCTGATTTGTACTTTGGTGCCTGGAGTCTTCAGCTGGAAATAACAAAAATGTAAAGTCTTTCTCAAATGCCAGAGAGAGCAAGAGGAAGAGAGAGAGAGGGGGGGGGGGGGGGGGAGACAAAGCATAAGCACACACAATTCCTCACGCATACCTCCCCTCCCTCCTCATCCTTTAAATATTCAACTTTTTTCTTTTTCAACATGCGCCCTTGCATAAGAAGTCAAACTAAAATAAATATTTGATCTACTTTGAAACCACTTCCTATGAATATAACTCTGTTGTGAACTTTGAAGAGAACTATATTTGGTAATTTAATGAGGTAGCCGATGCTAAGCAAATCTTAATTAATCCTTAATAAATAAATGAAGAGAGTAGCGGCTAGAGGGGAAGGAAAAGCTGTTGTTTTTTTAATCGCAGGGCTGCTGTAAGAAAGCACCAATAAAAGAACCTAATGATTGATGAAGAGTGAGTACAATTACCATAAGGCTGATTGTTTTCAAAAAGCTATTACTACTGTATTTTCTCATCTCACATACACCGATCAGAAATGGAATGAATGTTTAAGTATTTATGCTTTGAAACTAATGTGTTAAAAATGGAGTGTGGACAGCCACCAAAATATGTAAATAAGTTAAAAAAATGACCCAGGTAACACTTCACCGGTATTTCTTTAATGATGTGTTCGTAGGTGCGAGAGGAGACTAGTTTAATTAGGTTTACAGGGAAAATAAAGGTAGAATTTAAAATGACCTGCATTCAGTTTGGATTCTTACAAGTTACAGGTCAGACCTGAGAGAAACACCACATTCAGATTTGATAACCGTTAGATGTGATATTTCCTTCTTTGTGTTTTTTTCTCCATGTGTTGTCTTCTCTATTTCCACCAACTTTCCATCTTCGCATCCTTGAATGCATTGTCATGTTTTCTTTCTCTGATGAAGCAGTAAATGCAACAACATCTCTTTTCTATCTGACGTTTGACGCAAGTTGCACTATTATTGTTGTTTGTAAAAACACAGCGGGAGGTTACGTAGCAAACATAGGGGAAATTAAGTTTGAAGCAGTAATGTAATGTGCTTTGCAGCCTGGAATAAATAGAACAAGAACTTGTGGTTGCTCTTTCTAATGAGGACGACAATAAGCTTTTGCCTTCATTGTGGGTTTATCCTTGCAAATTGTAATTGAATGTCATGTTCGGTTGACTGTAGTCCTGTATTTGTCAAAAAGAACTTTCTAACTGGTAGTTGTGAGCAGTGGAAATCACAATGGGGATTATTTACCAAGCCTACTGCGAATTATCTTCAGAGGAGCAACATTTTTACACCCCAATTTCTCAATTTGTCAGTATGCTAAGCTTCACGTCTGATTTGCATGAGCCAATATTAGTGGGACTAGGACTGGGTTTCTGACTAGATATTGTTTTAAAAAAATAAATCCAGTATTGAATTTGCCTTAACCATATTGCAGTAGACTGATTATGAGACTGGATTGCCATTTTGTGTCAGACATTTTGATACAGAGGTCTATAACCAGGCAAGACTTGGCTTGTGTGAGCCATTTAAAGTCAGAACAAATGCTTATTGAAGCAGAATGCCACTCAGGGAAACAGAAAGGTAACAATAATGTTTGAGAAATGCAGGCTCCTGTTCTTGCTGGTGTTATGTCTTGTGTACTTTGTGGGGCTGAACAGAGAGCTCCTGGGGAACGATATTTGGAGCGCATTCTAAAAGATAAGACCAAAGTTAATAAAAAAAAAAAATTGTGGCCTTCAAATCCCACAAAAAGACCAAAACTGTATTTGTCCGGTTCAAAATACTAATAGAATGGACAGATACATAGTTAAAATGGGTCACAAATATAGAGTTAAGAGTCTACAGCCATGTTAGCAGCTCTGTAAGCTGTACTTAGACACTTTGATGCTTTGTGCTGTATGACAACATACTGATGCAGGGGTAATGTTTACTATGTGTTGCAGATTAATACTTGTGTGTGTGCTGGTGAGTGTTTACGAAACCGGGACAGTGTAGACTTTTCAGCTTTGAATTAAAATATACTACTAAAATATTTTGAATAATTCATTGTCTCTTTACTGCTGTCATTTTACTCCAGATGCAGTTTTGTCTGCTGCAGTTATTGCCATTGCTGTTAGATCAGGTGCAGTGGATATTTGTATATATTTATATTCCCTCCTCCTGTGTTTGTGCCTCTAAATAAGAACATACATATTGCATGAGCCAAAATAATTTAGCTATGTAGTCTTTCTTACATTTTACTGGCACAAACTTTGGTGTGTTCCTTTAGTAAATATGGGAGCTGGATTTGTTTAGCACCAAAAAGAGCTTGAATCACCAGAAAAGAAATATGTTTTTTTTTTATTAATATTTGAAACAAAATTAAGGATTTTGTTTGGAACGGCTGTACGTCCTGCTGATAGGATAAACCCATTTTGAGGATTTTCACATTCAACCTCTTTATATTTGACAACTGAATGGATTATCAAATGTTACCATGCTGCAAGTACAAATACAGCTAATCAATACCCTGTGCCACTTTCACTTACTCTGTCATTCAACAAGACAATAATGTCAGAATTTTCAAATAGGTCCATCTCACATTGGAATGAGATTCTTTCAGAGCTGGCACTTCACCCTGAGCTCCCGCTATAGCAGATGTGTTGACAGCAGAGATGATGAACGATACGAGGACAATAGCTGACAGATGTGATCATTACAACTTCAAATGTCTAATCAATCTCATCTAGGTAAAAGGAAACGGAGAGAAAGTGGCAGCAGGGATCTCCTGGTGTGAGTCAGCAGAGGCAAAAAAGAGTCTGATTGGCAGCGTGTACACAATTGTGTGTGTGTGTGTGCAGAACGCATGTGTGAACGTATGTGAAGCCTTTTCTTGGTTCTTTCTGTCATGTCTGACCTTGTCTTTATGAACCAATATGAACTGGGGAGCCTTGTGTGTGTGTGCGTGTGTGCGTGTGTGTGTGTGTGTGTGTGTGTGTGTGTGTGTGTGTGTGTGTGGGTGTGTGTGTGTGTGTGTGTGTGTGTGTGTGTGTGTGTGTGAGAAAAACACATCCCTGCTTCCTGGTTACAAACACTGGCAAAAGAAACATATTGAAAAATTACACACTGAAAAAACGAGTTTGGAAGGACGTGACAAACGACTAGCTTAAAATATAATAATAACTTCACCATGTTGCAGGAGAGTGAAATATAAGGACTCCAGGAGGGGTGGTAGAAGAAAGAGTGAGCAACTGTGCATTTGTCTTCACTTCCTTCAATTAGCTGACACTCCTTCCATTCCTGTCTACTCCTCTCCATCCTTTTTCTTTTTACACATTACACATCAGAAGGCCATTACTATGCCCTAGAATAGATCATCTGTGTGTATATGTGTGCGCATGACCCGTGTGTATAAATGTTTCCTGGTCTACGTGACCTACTTAGACTAGGACTGGACTTAGAGAACATTGTAGTAACTCACAGCGTAGTTTCAGTCTAAAACATGCAGAATCCATTATTTTTCACTCTCAGCATTTTCACTGGCTATCTTTAGCATCTGCATTTCAGAGTAGTTCTCAAGGACACACACAGTGTCCACAGTATCAAGTATCCACTCAAAATGTGCACCCACCCACACACACTGCATACAAAAATACAAACTGCCGCATGCACGTCTTCTCAGGCCAGTTCCAAATAGAGCCAGCATTCATAGCACTGCTATCTACTAGTAGATTTAGCATAGCAGATCTATAACATTGTCGGACTCATGATAGACAGTTTAAGAAAATAATTATCATAATCGATTGAGCAGAACCAGAGATATTGTCTTTTTTATTCTACGCATTCTTCTTCCTCGTCAAGACCTGGAGCCTACATTACCCACACTCTGGTTTCGGCCATTAGTGCTTTTTACAACTTTTAGAACATAATGATTTAAATAAAGGCTATTTAAGTGTTTGTTCTTAAAGTTGATTTATCTCAAAAAGCATCACGTGACCGACCCGGAAGTTACAGTTTCACGATTTGGCCACTATGTCAAATTGGCTTCAAAGCCCGGCGCTGTTCCTGGGGGCTTGGGTAAACTTTTTTCTTACTCCCAAGATATTTTTTAATTTTCAAACATGTAATTTTCATCCCCAACCAACACTGACTCAAGTGTCATCACTTGAGGCAATTGCCTGCAGCTCCCTTTAGAGCAACAAAGGGCTTTAAACTACTTTTTCAAGAGCGGTAAACTAGGTGGAGGTTCCCTTTAAGTTTTATTCCATAATGAGATCTCACACTACGGTAGCATCACATTTAATCTGTTGTATATTTGCTGTATGTTGATTGGTACTTAAATAAGAGAGTAAGCTGATTGGATGTTGTCTGGAAACACACTGGTGGTGTGGCTCTGGGGGTAGCAATGGAAATCCAACGGTCCATCTGTTCACATTTTGGATTAACATTAATTTTGGCAGATACATAAATGGTCCTCAGAGGCTAAACCCTAATGACTTTGGTACTTTCCTATCTAGCAACACAAGCAGCAGGTCAACATTTTCCACTTTTCAGTTCATCACAGGATACCTCTAAAACTAATGGTCCAATTCTTATCAGCCAAGGCTTCTCTCCAATGTTTCCGGGTATACGATGAGCTGTGCCACTAAAAGAGGCTGCTAACATTGCTATAGGCTTGTAATCTTGGTAAATCTTGGATTTTAGCATACAACATTTAATCATCTGCAAACCTAGTGAGTCCAACACTAAACATAACGCAGAAGGGATGATATTATGAAGTGAATAATATATTACTATTTAGGGTCTCAGCAGGGGGAGGTAATACAAATGCCATATCTTATTTGTCAAAAGCATGAAGGGGGGCAGCACACCTTATTAAGAACAATCTAAAAGTCAGTATAAGTCTAAAGAGTAATGTGATGAAAGGCACCTAGCAGTCAAAAATGAAAGAGAAATTAAAACAGATGGACACGTGAAGAGACATTCTGGCAGAGTCCTGAATATTCTAACATCCATGAATACATAATAAGCCCAAAGCCTACCTTTTAAGCTTCATGTTAGCTTTACTTAAGAAACAAATCAAGGTTTGATCTTTGTCTTTATCACTTTACTGCTTTGTCATGCACAGTATCTCCAACAAAACAGCTCAAACTTTGACAAAATGTAGGGAAGTGATGCATCCCACCACATTAGAGCAGTTTCAACATTACACTGAGTGGCTGTAGCCTAAGGCTTTGTGCTAACAGATCAAAATGTGATGACATATTTGTGACACATTAGCTCAGATGGGCATTCCATCATTTGTGTTTACTGTTTACTGTCGCCCTGTCTCACCCTAAAAATACAGGAGGAATTATTCCCACTACTTTCTGGTATTCATATTTTATTAATCATAACAACCCTCTGTGTATGATGCATGCACACACACACAAACTCACACACACCAACACGCAGGTCTAACCTGTTCCTTGACGGAGGCCAGGATGGCGGAGGTGGTTTCAGACTCGGATCCATCTCCGTTGGAGGCGTTGAGGACGGGGCTCAACATGGTGGCAGCACTGGCAGTGTCAGACGCCACCTCAGGCACTGGCATACCTCCTGGAAAACGAGGGAACATGCAACACTTTAACTATTATTAAAGATACTGTGACATGCCAGCCTTTAGGCTATCACACCTACACTCTGTTACACTCTTGTACTCGGGAACAACCATACACACAGATATGGACGTTAGTGTGAAGACAGAAGTGAAGAGAGAAACATTTCTAAGCAAACATTTAATATTGACAACTAATCTGGATATCAGCCAGTCAGTCAGTGTTGTCCATTTGCAAAGCATTGCAAAGCATTTAGATTTTTACTTAAACTGCATTTGATTTTACTGCAACATTTTGAACCGAATTGATTTATGTGTTTACACAATTATTTCAACTTTTTTATTTTTTACATAATTTTACCTCTGATGTATTCATGTTCAGGGTCATGTGGATCTGAAACTTATCCCAGCATGCATTTGGCAAAGGGCAGCTGAAACAGGAAATATAGGCCAGTGAGAAGAAAGTATGAGGACTCCATAAAGATAATGGTCACAGATGATGGCTTATTATAGCAATAAAAGCGACAGCAGTAGTAGCTTTCAGAAATTGCTGCTTTTACTAGAACAACTACTTGTAGAAATAATGGTTGTGGTACTATTATAGTAGTAGTGCTACTATTAGCTTCTTGCTCGTAGCCGCAATAATGAAAAAGTTAATGATGAAATCTTTTGGCAGAATTTAAAATATAATGTTTGCAATATTCTATTATTTTGTTGCCATCAACAATTTCAAATAAAGGATGAAACCAGTACTGTGTCACCTACAGTCTGTGTCTGAAGACGTACAAGTGTGTCACAAATATATACTTTCATTTAAAAACAAAAGGCTAATAACTTCTTCAAACAGCTAGTTACCTTAGTTTTAACAGGATTAAATCGTGCATGTGTTGGGAACTATTTTCATGCGGATAAATGGTTTGGTACGTTAGTGAGCCACAGGACGATGTATATGGGATCTACTCGCAATAAAGCACAGTGTTTGGTGGTGGTAATGAAGGAGCACGTCACCCAGTGGAACGGTGTGGCTCATTGGTTTGTTTTAAAATAGTTTTTGGACAACAATGGAAGTTTATGACACAGAGGAAAATCAGGCTTCAGATGCACAAACATTGGATTGTTGACAACGAAAAAAAAAAAGAAAATCACCAGCTGCAGCTGGTCAAAGAGGCTTTAATTTCAGAAGAAAAGTAATTGTAAAATAAAATAAAATAATCAATACTTTCCTTTTATGGCCCAAAATGGTTTGCAGTTTCAGTAAATAACTACCCAAAACAATAGCAAAATGGTGTATCACTATGCACATTGGAATGTAGTACTACTAGTGTAATTACATGAAGTTCATTACTCCCCAATACTGATAATAGTAGTAGCAATAGTAAGTAGTAGTAAGAGTAATAGTTGAAGCAGTTGCCATACTATTTTATGGCATTAATGAACAACCTAGATCCCAAAAAAGCCAAAACCTATAGTGCCAAAAACCAAGTATTAGAGTCCTAGCATCAGAGGAACTGGCATACACACACAACCACACACACTCGCATGCTTGATGCCATGTGTCATCCTGTATTTGACCAAGTGTTGGAGGACACAGGCTTCACATGTGCCATGTAATCCTGATGCAGCACCGAGCTGGTGTAACAGCTGCATCAGCCAGCTTTACACACTGATGAAAGGCTTGTCATGAGGAATCTGCCACACACACACACACACACACACACACACACACACACACACACACACACACACACACACACACACACACACACACACAAAACAAGGCTGGCTGTCGGCATGAGGCAGCACCGGCTTGAAAAAATGAAAGTGGAGCCTGTGAGCAGAGAGGAGGGAAAGGTGCGGAAAGGATAGGACAGATGGAAATGTGAAAGGAAAAGAGGAGTAGAAAAAGAGTGAGAAAGACAGAGGGGAGAGGAGGAGGTGAGGCGAGGAGAAAAGAGAGATGCAAGAGGAGTAGGAGGGTGAGGAGAAGGGAAGAGAAAAAAACTCTTCTTGCATGCTGCTAGGCAACAATCTCTGGTCACTGAAGGCTGCTAATATGGCTGACCTGGCTTTACTTGTCTTCCATTTTGGAGAGTGTTCCTCTTCTTCTCTATCTATCCATTCCTCGTCACTGTTTCTGAACTTAAATTTTTTATTACCACTCACATTTCTACTTACACTACATCCATTTCTCCTCCTTTCGTCCTCATGCCTTTCACCATTGCATCCTCCCCCTCCTTGTTGCCTCTGAACTTTCTCTCCCCCTTTCCCTCTCTCCCTGCCCACTTTCTTCACTTGACCTATTTCAGTGTCTCCTCATCTTTTCAGCACATTTCTGCTATATTAGGCAGCACGCACTGGAGGGTGACAAGGAGGAGGATGACCGGAAAGGTTGCGGTTTGGATTTGAACCTGCAACGCTGCAGTGCACCTGAGCCCTCATAAACACTCGGCTGCTTATCTGGCCTCGTGACACCGCGACATGCTTCACAGTTTTCACGCCATCTCCCTTTTCTCTCCATCTTTTTTTTACTCTCCGGCCGTGCAGTCACAGCATTATGATATGATGCACAGCATAATAATGTGCCTTCCACCCTCTTTCTCATATCTCCCTCCCTCCCCTATGCTACCTCCTTCCTCTGTGCCTCCATCCGTCTAACCTCTCCTCCCTTTCCCTCTTTGCTCTTCCTGTAGTCACATCACACACAATGTCATCACTCTCATTATCACCTCTACTCATCCTAATCTATATCCATTTGTCCTTCTCTCTATAGAATAATCCCAAAAATCCCTCTTTTACGCTCTTTTCATTTTACTTTGAGCTAATGTGACTCACCTGTGTTAGCAATGTCTCCTTTAACTAAGTCTTTTCAAGAACTGACAATTTATTTCTAGATTCCCAGGTGCATGAAGACAAGTATATTAGGCTGAGCAATGACCTGTCATTGTCCTTCATATCATGACTGCTGCTCTATCCCATTATTACTACAGTCAAAGCCATTTACTTATTTACTCACTTTATGTATTTACCTGGTCATGTCATGGTGTACTGAACATGTTTACACAGGTCTTGATACACTGCATCACAACTTTTCATTTTGTGTATTTTCTCCTCAGAGCAGGAATAAAACCTCACACTGAGATCAGACCTCAGTAGTATAGGAGCCATTAAAAAAAACTGGGTATCAAAATCCAGTAAAAAAAACTTTAAAAAAAAGGTTTGTTTTCGCATTCGCACAAAAACATGTCAGAGGCATTTAAAAATGTATCTGCCCCAAAGCATGTCTTTGAAAAGCATCATTTTTGGGAGTGGAACATTCTGGCTTAGTGTGGATGGAATAGCAGAACATTGTCCGTGCCTCCTTAAACTCTGGTTAGGTAGCAGCTTTGGGAATAGCCAGTGGTGGAAGAAGTAAGATCTTTTACTTAAGTAAAAGTAGAAAAACGACAGTGTAGAAATACTTTGTAACAAGTAAAGGTCCTGTCCTCATTATACAGAATGGTCCATTTTAGAATAATGTGTTATGATTTGATTATTTATTGAATAAATATGGTGGAATCAAAAGTACAATATTTCCCTCTGCAATGTGGGGAAGTAGAAGTATGAAGTAGCATAACCTGGAATAAAGCACAAGTACTGAAATTACATGAGAAATGAACTCTCCGCTAGCTACTTCCATCTTTATTAAGGATTTAAGGATTCTTCGATTTATGTAGTTGTTAAGTTGCTGTTACACTACTGTTTATACTGTTATATACTGTACTCCTATTTTACTAAATTGCAACTGTTCAAAAGAAGAAAATAATAATAAAATATATTTTGTTTTTTAACGCACTGGTTTCCGATCGGTACATCATAAATGACACTCCGGTATCGGCTGATGCACAAGTTCAATTATCGGAATCAGTATCAGGAAGGAAAATATGCCATCGGAACATTTCTAAATTTTAGCATGCAAGTACATTAAACTAAGCTGCAGAACCTGGTAAACATTGGTATGTTAGCATTGTCATAGTGCGCATATTAGCATGCTGTTATTAGCATTTAGCTCAAGTAAAGCCTAACCCAGCTGATCAGCAAGGCTGTAGACTCTTGTTTGTATGTGATTTCTGTTCCAGTCCCACTGTACATATGATTATGTCAGTCGTTGATACATTACTCCACTGACATTACACATTTCTCTACACTGATGGTGAATGAAGTTCTTATCCTATATGAATTCTCTCTTTGCATGAACATTTTACATGTACATTCACACTTGAACTTGATTAGCGAACCGGATCAAGGAGCGGAGTGCCCGCTGGCCCAATTTGCCTATAGAACAAAACAAGAGAGAAGCTGGTTTTGACTGTGCAGACAGGGCAGGCAGCCAAATATAGGTCAGCTCAACAGACCGTGTCCAAGCCCTCATCACACAACTGACCAGTACAAAGCTGCTTTCCCCAATAACAGCATTCAGAACTAGGTTATAGAGGCCCACAGCCCAGCTAGAGACAAGACTTTGAATATGGATTAGGCCTAAAGGCTTTATTTCACTGAAGTATAATCTTGGATTTTTAGTTCTATATTTCAGCGCTGTAATGCAGGGGTATTTAGCCCTGCATTTTAAAGCGGTAATCTCCGATATTGCTGTAACATTGTAAATGCAGCTCACCATGCTATGATTGACATGGCTGACATGGGGAGTACTGAGGTTAATCTTTTGACCCTTTAAGCTCATCAGTCAGGTCTGAGACAGGCGTGTTTTGGTGAAGACGGAATTCAAATCAGCAGCAAATCAGCTAAATGTTCATGTGGAAGTGTCTTTTCCCCCGGTGGTATGGATGCATATGTGTTGTTTACTTGCATGCACAACTGTATTCCTGTATATATGTGTGTACGGATCACTGGAGCAAACCTGTGTGTATATTATTTCTGCGTATGTCCCTTCTGGGGTGTGAGTGTTTGTTATGTGTTTGACAGGCCGTCCCCTGTTGCCTCATTAAAACTTGCTTTGTTTGGGCTTCACCAGTCATCTGTCCTTTTGTCTGGACCCTGTGCCCACAGCTTGGATTTCAAATTAACAACACTTTAACAGTAACATTAACAATGTAATTAGCACTGTCTCATTGTTCATTTATTGGGTCCACAGTGGAGGTATGTCTTTAATCTTGGTTCTGTGAGGCATGCATGATATTCTTTTAACATTGTTTTCTAAAAGAGTAGCCTACAGTGAATTAGACAAACTAAATTAAACATGGTGTATCAGGGATTGAAGTTTGCATGTAAATCCTCTGATCTGTGTCCTGCATTGACTGCTGGACACAACACAGGCACAACTCACAGTGCAAATAACCCTACCAAGCGTATAATGGTACCTTTTAAAATTATAGTTCATTTGGGCAAATTGTTATATCTGGTTCATATCAAACAGCAATCCTGTCCCCTACATAATATGTATACTTTGCTTCCAAATACATTTAGGAAAAAGGGAAGGCATAGGCTATGCAGCCTGAGTTCACTGTTTGTATTAATCCGCTGTCCAAGTGGTTCTTCAAACCATAATATTTTTATATAACCTCGTAGTGATAAACGCAGAAACTTTGGATCCACAAAGTGCTTTTGTATCTTTCAGCTAACTGTTTTGCTTTTATAGTCCATAAATTTACTGTTTTGGTTCACTGTCACCGCTCTCATCAGCTTTATATTTTAGCAGGTTGCTGGTTTTAGCTCTGCCCAGCACCAAACAGCAGACAAAGTTAATGACTACTGTAGCTGGTGAACACATTGGAGCATTTGTTGTTTGCTAACAGATTAGCCATAATAATTTGTGTTATGTTTACTGCTTGTTCTGCTACCCAAAAATAAATGAATACCACTTTAAGTGCACTGTATTAAAGCCCATAACACACCATATAGACAGAAGCAATCATTAAAGGTTCTCCATACTATGATTCAGGGATTGCCTCCAAACTATTCTCAACATGGCAATGCTGAGCTGGCGACTAGCAGCTAACTGTGCTAACAGCACAACAAGTGCAAATAACAGCTACAATGCTGACGGAGCTGACAGTGTTGGCGATGGGTGGGAAATTGACTTTTGCAACAATGTCAAAACAGTTGTGACGGCGTTATCAGGAGTAACCGCCGTATGAGTGCAGTGCAGAGAAGCTGTCATTAGCTAACCGGTGGGGAAGGCACAGCGGACTCACATGCAGGCATGGATGGACCGGCTACGTAAACAAAGCACAGGGAAGCTTGAATTACAACACACACAGAGGGAGTGTGACTTCATTTTGCTCAGGTAGACAATACTCCACTATATCTTTACATAACAAATAAATGTTTGGTGCTATATGAATGCTATGTAAGCTATATCGAATTGAGAACGTTTAAGGTTCAGTAGCGAGCAAATGTGATGACATTCCCGTCATATTGGGAGATACTGTATATAGGACACATCAAGTCGGCATGTGTCGACCTTAGATGATACTTGTCCAAATGCCAAGGGGATGTGAGCGTACATAGAAAAGAAAGTGTCAATACATCCTTTCCTTCAACTCAGTGTCGACCTTTTCAGTATTTAACCAAGATCTTTATCTTTTTCTAGCCTTGACCAAGTGCTTTGAGTTGCCTAAATATAATCGTAAAAAATTGTTATTCATGCCTTACCAGGAGCAACAATGCAAATTATATGGATGCAATTACATGAAGTCCCTGAATGATTATTGCAATGTGTCCACCATAGAAAATGTAACAAAGCTAACCAGAGAGCAAGGGAGATGTCAATCAAATGCAATCTGTACAGCCCAACACAGTCCTGGGAGGAGGTCTAATAAGACAAGGGTTATCACCTGTGTGGGTATACCACATGCATGGCCTTTAAATTGAAGGACCTTTCACTACAGAACTGTCACTGGCAGACAATGGCAGATGGCCTTGCAAGCATCATTGAGGGTTAATCACCCAGCAGCCAAATCTATTCATGGTAAAAGTCCAGATGCTAATGGACATTTATATATCAGCGCTCACACTAATACACACACAAACACATGCCTACTGTAATGCTGCGATACAGTGTGCATCACTCCGAGTGCCACTTAAGGATAGCAGCTCTGATGACAAGCCGATTGGTCACAATAAAAATATATTATTTAATATAAATGTATTATCAAAAGCATTAAAACACAAAGCCCATTCCACCACAAGGAAAACACTTGCTGAACCACTGCAGAGAGCTGCTGCTGTGATGTTATTTTACTGCCTGGGTGCCTGGCTCACTGAATATGGATCACAATTCAATTGAGCCTGAATGATTGTGTTCTCATTTCAAAGGTATATCTGTTTTGATCTTAAATGCTAATGATGTTCACTGATGTTGGCGTTGGTGTGTGATAGAAAGTAAAGCTGATTATATAATCACAATACCTTAAGTGTAAAGTTTCAAGCACAACTAATAACTTCAGTAACAACACACTGGGTGTTTCCCTTTGATTTCTGTTTCCCCCCCAGCACAATCAGGCTTCCCATACACATGGCTAATTACTCAGAAGTCAGGAAGACGATTAGTCAACCAATATAGTGTAAATATGGTGTGAAGAAAGAATGTGACTAATAAAATAAGCTGTAAATAGTAGTGTGACAGCAGTGCTTTGGTAGAACCATAGAAATAGAACATGAGAAGAACTTCATATCAACGTAGCCGATGGTCAGAGCAGCAGCCATTTTTATGTGCACCGTCGCCATTGCGAGTGTATAGTGGGCTAACTTCCGTATAAATAAAACCAAAGCCGTTATCTATGCTCTCTTCCAAACCACCAAACTTCTTTGACAAAAACAATAATTTTACCGTGCAGAACATGGGAGTGGCTGGCTGTCCCCTGCCTCGATCAGTTAGTTAGTTTGTGTTATTGTGTGACTGCTGAATCAGAATGAATCCTTTAAACACCAAAATGATTAAATGTATTCATAATTGGTTATAATAGGCTGTAGTTGTTTATCTCATTTCCAAACCAGTGCCCATTAGACACTTAATAAGCCCTAAATTAGTGAGTTTGAGACACTTAACGTGTAGGCGCCAATTGCCATGTTCTCGTGACCTAGTCAAATGACCACGGCAAACTGTTCAATGTCTGTTCTACTCTCTAAATATTTAGTTTTGATTTGTTCTCCAATTTGAATTTACACTGCCTCTCGTCTGCAAATGAAATCAAAGCGCATTGCTCTAAGTAACCAGAGTCTGCCCTGCCTGTGACCAGCCGACCATGCCGAGGCTGATTGACCATGTAGTCGGACAAGAGGATATTTCAGCTCTGGAAATTCAACAATATATTCGTTTTGAAATCATAAAGGGCTCTCACATTACAGTACAGTGTGAAGCTTGTTTACCAGCGGTGAAAATGCAGAGACATCGACAGAAAACAGTTGTTAAAAAAGTAATCAAATGTAATGAGTTTAATTACTTACATGGATAAGATTAACAGCTGAACAGGCTGTTGTCAGATGACTTCCAGAAATAACAAATCAGGATTTTGTTTTGTTTTGTTTGTTTGTCTGTTTGCTGTGGTTTGTTAACTGCTCCTAGAAACCGCTACCGTGGTCTGATTACCAGAGACTAGACAGCTAGACATCGAGAAGAAATCAAAGTAGAGTTTTGTTCAGTTAAAAAAATAAATAACATTATGGCCTGTGGGGCATTCAAAGCGTTGCAGCATCAATAGGACTGCAGGGCTTTTGGCTTTTACTTTAGTTGAGTTAAATAAAGTGGTTACATTTGTCTCTTCATCTTATGCTTGATATTAACTCTTTCAGTCAATTTGCAGTATGCATTCTAGTGTGAACTCCCTTGTAGTGATACTGACATTACTGATTACAAATGGTTAGCATAGGGAAGAAGCAGGATTAGTGTTGATTCGATGAGGGATTTGGTGGATCTATTTAAAAGCCAGAGACACATACACAGACAGTGGCATCATTAACAAAATGAGAGTGTTTGAGAGTGCATATTCCGGACACTGGCGTACATTGATGAAGTGAATTCAACATCCTTTCTAGTTGCCGTCTTTCAAGTGAGTAGAAAAAGAATCGCACCAAAGGGAACATTTTCGGAGAAAACAATAGGAATCTAACAGAAGTACCATCATACTCTGAGCTGTGCTGAAACAACAGCAAAGCTGTGAGAGCTCACAGGAATGCTAACCACTGAGGTTGGACTAAAGCAGTGAATGTAGAATCAGATCAGCTGTGATTTCAGTGGCTTTCAACTGACTTTTCTCAAGCTAACCAATGACACACGCACTCAGTCGAAAGATCCAGTCAGTGTATACACAGTAAGTGTTTTTATAGTAAACTGCTTTTAAGGTTTTTTTTCAAACATGTCCTCAGATCTTTTTAACACAACATGGAATAGAACAGATATAGACAGTAGAATTAAATATTTAATACCAAGATAACAAGATTTACTGTCCTACATATGAATGAAGCCATACAAAATGCCTGCTATATCTGTCTTTACCTGCTACAGCACCGGGATAGAAAGCTCATCACAATGCCATGATATCTTAAATATATTTTCTGCATTTGGAAATGAAGCCACTCGATGGAAACCAGTGAAATCTCTCTATGGAAGTACATTTATACGTGGCACACATCTTCACTTTTCACAAACCTTGTTTACTTTGACAGACATCTGTCAGCTTTAGCTACCTAACATCACATAGTCCAGTGAGAAACAAGCAGCTAGCAGCAGCGATAACGCTGAGACTGTACACTGTTGGCTCTCGCAGGTAATAAGAAATTATCTGTGTGTGTTTCAAGTCTTCATCATGCAGAACAGCTTTTAAGCACAGAAGCCCCCTCTTACACAAATAACATTAAAAAAAATATGCAAGCATCATAAACTACTTTTTTGGATTATGAGCTGAAAGGGAGGTTTTCTTCTTGGGATATTGGACATTTTACACCAATTACTTTTGCGATTCATGCAGTTTTTGGCACAAAAACAACGTCTTATGTTGATCTCCCATAAGCTATAAGTACTTCTGGATTGTCTTCTACCCTCCACGTGCGCACACATCTTACGATAATGTCACTCGCAAACCCGTCCATTGCTTTCACCTAACATAAAAGTAATTTTAATGGGGGAATAACACAGGTGAATAGTGGATATGTCTTTGTATTGTGTGACATAAATAGACAAAGGAGTAAAATAAACACCTAAATGTATGTTTTGGATGGTTTCTTTCCACTAGTCTGTAAGAAGACATGTTATGGAAATAGCCTCAACTCTCAAAATTGACCGGTGCACGAAAGAAAACCTGTTTTTGCCTCAGCTTAATCAACTTTTAACAACCTTGAGGTAATTAAGGTGATTGTTTTGACCACTCTGTATACTATGAAACTTGTGTGGACATTACATACTAAATTCATAAAGTAATATCCCACAAATCCAGTCAGTTTTGCTACCTTCTTTAGCAAATCAGTATTACATAATGATTCAACCCACAGTATAGCCTACAAACCGGCACACAGCATATGTACTGTACAAATATAGAACATATAGACTTGTGCCTATATGACACACAGATACCCCTCATTTGTCACTCTTTAGCCTCTCTGTCAGTATGCTTAAATATCAGTGTACACACGCAGACACACGCCATATGTTGCTCTGCTTTAGCAACTGTGTCAATGAAGCTTCACCTCGGCACACTGAGTCAGTCTGTTGGGGACTGACTCAAATTAAATCAGAAAACATCTTGTCACAACAGTGCTAGCCTTAATCAGTGATCTGTGTGAGGGAGTGTTAAAATGTTATATTTGTGCCCATGTTTCCTTCACGTCGCCTTGCTGATAGTTAAAGTATGTAGTTGAATTAACAAAACCACCATGGCAGCTAGCGGTTAAGTGAATTATCTTATTATATACTTGCTGATGTATTGTGTCATTTGGTAATATGTTTGTCTATCATTACCTCCAGCAAGGAGAGAGAGTCTGTCTGTCAGTCTGTTTGTCTGTCAGCAGGATAACAGAAGAACTACTGGCACGATTTGCATGAAACTTGGTGGACGGGTGTAGCATTGGCCAAGGAAGAAGCCATTACATTTTGGTACAGATCCGAATCACGGGCTGAGGCACAAATTATGTATAATTTTAACATTGTTAACATTGCGAGATAGGGCATTTGTACTGCATTCATGTGAGTTCAAAAAAGAGTTCCCAGAAGGGAAGATTCACGTGAACGCCCCCTCAAGTCGGAACAACTCGAATAAAACAGCTATCAAAGTGCAGTTTTATTGTCTGACCAATAATATACAATATGTTTTGGATCACTCTCACCTCGCTCATCAACGTCATACAGTGTAATAGTTCTAAAATATTTCCTTCAGGAGAGAACAGAGCTAAAATCAGTAAATATTGGACCTACCAGGTGTGATCAGGTGAACACAAACACGACTGCAGTTCTGGGTCTGCAACAAGTTAGCCTTGTCAACTTTAAAAGTGACCAAAAAAATAATTTAATGCAGGTTTGAAAAAGATTTACAAAAAACCACTTCATCTTAAACTGAGTTATTTGGACCATTGAAAAGCAAAAAGGAAGACATTCTAACAGTTCTGAAACTGTGGGTATGTATGGGCAACATAGGAAAATAGACAACAAAAAATACATTTCTAATACTCATGAAGTGCAAGATAAGGGGATGAGAGAAGGCCGGGGTGGAACGGTTTTCGTGTTTTTTCTGCTTCTTTTGAAGAAGGATGTTTTATAAGCATTCCTGGATTACTTTATTTGTTTCCTCATTTTCTAAACGCTGACATAAAGCAGAAATAAAGTCAATGCCCTCTATTGCTTTTCCTCCACATTTCCTTCTATTGCCAAATCTTTTTCACACACACACACACACACACACACACACACACACACACACACACACACACACACACACACACACACACACACACACACAGCATGCCTCTCCTTTTGTTGTTATACATGTACTTGTGAGGACATACTTTATACACACTCGGAAATCATATTCATGAGGCTTTTAAATCTTTCATTTGGTGGAATTCATGTCATCATCTGACTGAAAAGTCTGCAAATTAAGACATGAAACCTAATATTTTACTCTTGATCTTGTCAAGTGAAGACTTCCTGACGAAATCATTTTCAAACTGCTGCCAAGTAAATGCAAATCTCCACCGCAGATTTATCCCCAGGATGTGTGTTGATCCTGGGTCGGAGAGAGCTCACGCATATTGATGAATCTTGGCGTAATATTTCAGGAACGTTATTTCAAGGTCATTCTTTAAGTCTGGGAAACTAGTAAGAACAGTTTTTTATGTTATTTGTGTCAGATAAAAAACAATCTTATATCACATATTACTAGAATGAAAGAAAGAACCTTCTGCATTTAATCTAATCATCACTCTGACTGCGCTGTGTTCACTTAGCTGATTAGCAACTCTCATTACAGAATAGTTCAGGAGAATATGCATCATCAAGAGCTGACTGACATACATTAAATGAGTGTGCACGAACATTCAGTAGTTGGTAATAGAAATATACACTATAAGGCCACAAGTATGTGGACAGTCACATACGTGTGTAAGATTGCATAGAAGTCTATGAGAAAATGACCCTACTTCTCACTTGATTTGTTACCTTTATAAACATTGCATATGATGCAATGATGTTCATTTTGTAAAATATGATCCAATTCAGACTACAATAGTCTTAGAACTTTAACACTTTCACATTGTGTGTTTGTTTGTGTGTCACTTCTGCCGTCAAAAACAAAACAAAATGCCGACGGCCAAAAGGTCAAACTCAAGGCTTCAAAATTGTAGTACACAAACCAATGGATGACGTCACAATGACAATGATCAACTTATACAGTCTATGTGGACAATGCATTTGTGTTTTGGTATGGGGCTGTTTTATAGGCCTCTTAGTTACTATTAAGGGACTCATAATGCTGCAGTATACAATAATTTTAGATAAGACGATAGTGTGCTTCTAACTTTGCAGCACCAGTTTGGGAAAGGGCAACATGACAATGCCCCTGTGTTCAAAGCCAGGTCCACAAAGAAATCGTTTTTCCAGTCGGTGTGAGGAAGAAGTTCACTGGCCTGCATAGAGCCCTGACCTCAACCCTATCAAACACCTTTGAAAGGAATTGGAACGCCAACTGTGAGCCAGGCCTTATCACCTAACATCAGTGCTCGACCTCACTGACTCCCAATGTCCACAGAATGTGGCTTTATTCCAGCTCGGTCATGGCTCTTTTCTCCACTCGAATTGTGCAGATTAATTCCACCTCCTCGAGCGGATCCTGTGATCACTCCGATTCCATTGGTCTCAGATTGGCTGAGAGTGTAGAGTTGCGATGGAGACCCCTGCTGGCTAGTTGATTGGACAACAACAGGGAAGCACCCCGGGATAACCTCACGCCAGGAAGAGAGAGAGTGAGCGAGAGAGAGAGAGAGCGAGAGAGAGAGAGAGAGAGAGAGAGAGAGAGAGAGAGAGCGAGAGAGAGAGAGAGACCTTCACACAGGCAACACAACTGACCTCCAAATACTGCAGGTCACTGCTAATGTGTTCTTATTGATGAACACATACACATGAGAGGGAGGAAGAGATACCGAGAGGTCACCAAGTTTCCCACTGTGTTCGATAAAATGCTGAAATCAAATTCAGATACACACACACACACACTCTGGTATCCACCTTTCACAGGAACAAAGTCTTCAACAGCAAAGTGAATCGTTTTGCATACACTGAGATGACTTCTGATTAGTGCTCATAAAGATCTGATCCTCCTGACTTACACATCATGTAGTCAGTTGTCTCCAATTTAAAATGAAAGAAGGCACTACTAGGTTTTTTATATAAATTATGCCACTCTAATGAACGGGGAAATTCAGAGCTTAAGACATTACATTTTTTATGTAGTGTAATGGAATGTCTCTGCTTTGAAGGTACTGCAGAGCTCAGTGTTTTAGCTTAGGAAGAAAAATATCAGTTAAATAAGAATAAAGAATGACATTAGCATGGGGCTGATGTTGATTTTCTTACCTTTGAAAATACAGAAGGGGGAACCTGAGAGAGAGAGAGAGAGAGAGAGAGAGAGAGAGAGAGAGAGAGAGAGAGAGAGAGAGAGAGAGAGAGAGAGAGAGAGAGAGAGAGAGAGAGGGAGGGATCCACCTCTTTCAGAGCAACCTCAGTGGACGGAAGTTAAAAAAGGAGGAAAACAAACTGTTCACTCTAGGATTGGATCTTCATCTTCATTACAAAGTAGCCTTGTTCAACGCTACATCCTTGTCTCCAAACAACAACCGGAGCATCTAAAAATACAATCAGCTTCATGAATTATACATATTTTCCACAGATCCTCTGGGTGAGCTACGTTCGGGAGCGGATTCACCGCATGGTATAATTACAGAGGTTACAACGTCAGTGATAAACACAGTGCAAAGACAAATTAAGACTTGCACTGCCCTCCTCCACCCACAAAGGAATTCAAACTGCTCCACGACAGAAGACGCATGACAAAGTCGTTTGTGAATGAGAGGATTCAGGAGTGAACGTTACAGGCTGAAACACTTGATAACTGCTTTGTACAAACTGTGGCGTTTTGTCGAGGGGAAAGAAGCTGCCAGAGTGTTTTTCTTTAGATCTAAACTCCTGAGGGTTTACATGCTCATCAGTGAAGTAAATAAGTGGGGCAGAGTTGTATTTGCAGAGGGGGTCTTTCAAACCACAGGTTCAATTCCTGAGTTTCAAGGATGATATACCCAAGATACATCCTAGCAATAAAACCCAGACTGATGCGCTCCACCAATTACTCCTGAAACTAGTGAACATGTGTCTGCTTTAGCCACACAGAAAGTTACATTGCTGTGAAAATAGTCTTTAAAAATGGCTTTAAAAACCCTCCATGGTGCACACCCAAGTCCTCATATAAATCACTATATTTCTATTTTTATGAATACGGCTAGTTAATTAGATATTTGACGAGTGTTGCTTAGCAGCAGGAATTGTGTACTGCTTCTTACCCCCTGAACTCTGAAACAACTGTTAACACAACGTCCTGTCTTTAAACAGTATAAGAAGCAGAGCACTGCTGCTGCTAATGACCTTCTATTCTGATCCTCTTCACTACATGTTACTCAGATGCTAACATGCTTACAATGATGATGTTAACATGCTAATGTTAAGCAAGTGATGTTTACCATATTAGCATGCTAAGATTTTATTTTCATTTAGCACTAAACACAAAGTACATCTGAGATTAAAAAAAAGGCAATGTTTTGCAGGAAGTTGGTCATAAACCAAATGTATGACCGAATACCAGAAATCTACAAGGCAGGAGAGGACAAGGGTTGAAATTATTGATTTTATTTTTCCTCATGATCTAGTCTAGCTTGTTTTTTTTATGTCTATAACAATATTAAAGTAATGTTTATTATAAATATTATTATTTAATCTTGTAATCTAATTAATCTTGTATATAAAATAAAATGTGGGTTCCCAATTAAATTTATTGTGATGGGCTTCATCTCTACAGCTATGTAAAGCCATAAAAGTTAATGAATTGAAAGAAAAAGCCTATGTTCAAAAAGATAACTGTAAAAATGGCATAGTGTTTGGAGTAAACTCCATTGTAAGCATAGTCCACTGGTATCTCTGGACTGTGTTCAGCACTTAAACAGAACATAAATTAAGGGAGGAAAAACATTGACCATAGAGCCTTCGGTACAAAGGCTTCCCATTGCAATTCGCAGCACTGCCAGCATCACCATCACCACCCCAGAGCACTACTAGAGACAGAAAGAATTACATCACTTGAGAAATATCTTATGGAAAGCAGGGAGCATCAAAGAGGTGCAATTGCCCTCGGCTTTGACTCCAAGCATGAGAACAGCAGCATCACGCAGCTGAGCTGACTGGGGTTTTGGACAGCATGATGCAAGTCAGGGCACTGTGAAAATAAATGAAATGTCAAGAAGCAAAGAGCAGTCCAAAAGCACTCAGCATTTTTTAATCTGCAGAAGTGGTACTTATTCAAAGAAAAACAAAGAAGGAACATGGATTTATTGTTGAGGTAAAAGTGGAAGGATGGGCATAAGGATATAAGTCTTCCTCCAATTATGCTTCTTTGGCATGATTACTGACATGTTATGCAATTTGGGGTCAAACCAATTCAAAAACCACATGCTGTTGTAGAGGATGTCTAATGATAAGTGTTCCCCGAGTACTCATCCATCACATAATCACAGCCGCCCTTTAACAGCAAACTTATTTCTAGTAATAGCCAAAATAGGATTTCCAGCCTCTTTTGACTCTTACTCACAGGTCAAAGCTTCATCTAAACATAACATCACATAACTGGAATTATTCTTTAAGCTGTGTGCCCACTTTGACTCGCCTCCTTTTGGCTTCTTTTCATCATTATTTCCAGCAGAACAGGACATACTGTTGCGTTCCCAGCAGCACTGATACATTTTTTGCAGTTTGTACAAAAACAGTGCTGAGCTACAGTTGGGTTTGAATCGTCACAAAGCGACAACACAAAGCCATGACCAGCGCTTCCCCCCCAAGCATGTGTTTAGCTCTGTGAGTTGAAAAAGAAAACTGATGGCCTGAGACTTATTTAGCTCCTCACTATGGAAGGAACTTGTATATGCTCACAAACGCGGACTGGCCTGTCCGATGCCATTGCCGTGACATATGTGCATTCTAAAAATTGGCCGCAATTCCTCTTTAGCGAATGAAAAAATGATGCTAACTGTGCCCTGAAGTGTATGTGGTGTGGCCGCTTTCTCCATCCTTCTCTTTCTCTCTTGCAGTGCTATAAATAGTGGAGAGTGCTACTGTCTCTCATATTTCATGTGTCAGTTGCTCCCTCAGTCACTGGTGAAGAATGTTCACTGCGTACATAAAGCCTCTTCTTGCCTTCTTTTGCACTTGTATCCACTTCCTTGCTCTCCTTACTGCTATCTAATAGTTTCTCCTCTCCATGCTTTCACTTAAGAGGTCAGGCCTAAGCCACATGTTTCAAGTGGTAGGAGACTAGATCCCCATACGTGGGGCAATTTAAATAGAAAAGAAAGAGCCACGCATGTTCAGCCACATCAAGTATTCTCAGAGTTGTACAGGAAAGACAATAATAACAGTGACTTTATAGAACATGTTTAAATGTAATATAATTACACACAAACACGGCCTCCATGCTAAAGCTAGCAGGCTAAAACACTAGCGGGAACTGATTTCATGAGGCAGACGAATGAATGTGATTGTGATTGTTTGTTGCATCAAATAACAAGGACATCTACGTGCACTTTTCAGACTTTTAAAATGGAGGATCTTTGAAGGAAGAGGTGGAGAGAGAGAGGCAAGGGAGGAACATGGGGAGAGTAAAGAAAGTGGAACTGAGACAAATCTTCAAGAAAAACATATGCGAGGAAAATGAGAATGCAGAAAAACTGTTAAGGTCCAACTTAGCGACGAGGCTCTTTGGATCGCAAATCATTTGGTCCACCACTTTGGTCCAGACTGAAATATCTTAATAACTGTTGGGTGAATTGCCACAAAACTTTGTACAAACATCGTTGGTGCCCAGAGGATGAATCCTACTGACTTATCCGCTCTATTTAGTCAGTACCAGCATGGTGTTGACATTTGTCGTTCAAGTGAAATGTCTCGACAACTGATGGATGGATTGCCATGAAATTTGGTATCCATGTACTTACAGCTGTACTTTGTGTTTAGTGCTAATTAGCAAATGTTAGCATGCTAAAACTAATGTGTTACATGATAATCCTTACATGTTAACATTGTCATTGTGAGCATGCCTGCATACTGACAACAGCACTTAGCTCAAAGTACTGCTGTGCGGATGTAAGTCAAGCACTTAAATGACTGTAAATGCAACATGACTCTTTGAATAACTCATGGGTTGTCTGGAAATCAAATGTGATGAATATTAATGTAAGAAGGACAAAGAGGAAAGTTGGAGTCACACATATCCTATAATATAAAGATCTAGCAGATGTAGTGTGGATACCTGACCACAAATGATGTTGAGATTCGGCCTACTTAAGTTGGTGCTTCACGTTAATTTTAGTTGAAATATGGTGTAAAAGTTAGTGGTAGACCGATAATCGGCCGACTCCTGCGTTCGTGAGGAAGATTATTTATTTATTATAGTATTTCACTGCGACAACACAAGGGAAGGCCACTACACTAACATTGTTTATTTATTTATATAAGTTTACAAATGTTCATTGCCTCTCAGAAAAAGAGGAGATGCTGCTATATGCTGATAAATGCTATTGTAAAGTTAACTAAAAGTCTATTTATTTTTCATTCAAACGTTGTTGTTGTTTATTACAAAATTAGCTTTTGTGATTACCTGTGGACATTATACAGACAATAACAATATTAAATATATGTTGGTTTAAGTTTAAGTTGTGTCTTTAATTTAATGAAATGTATTTATTTATTTTCTTAATAAATTGTTTTATCGGATGCAAAAACCAAATCTGTTGACCACTAGTAAAACATAAATAAAAATGATGGACCTACTGTCTGTGTTGGGCTGATTCTCGTTCAGTGCTGTAGGTTTGTTATTTTCGTGACTGTTAATAAATGCTGTAACCATAGTCACAACAATTGCGTGTCAGGGTAACACAAACCCAGCGAATCAGCTGACTGCGTCGGGCTCGGGTCGGTTCGGTTACTACTCTCTCGGACTTGGGTTCTGCCATAAATATGTGCCTTGAGCCGCACTCTAATACACATACATCCAGCTTATCATTATCTAATCAATGTCTTTCATTAATGAAGCTGAAAGCGAGTTAACTGAGGACACAGTGCTATTTCACTACAACAAATCAATGAGATTCATTAACTTACCCTGAAGGCTTAGATAAGTGAGGACACACTGTTATTTTACTACAGCAGCTGAGAGGAGTGCAAATAAGGAATTCCCAGCTCTAACTTGAACACATGGAGTGCAGTATGTTAGCCAGCTGAGTGAAAATCTCTCAGGGATTTGACCCTTAGCCAATAAACTGCAAAGTCTCTTCATCTCTCAGTCAGACACAATGCTTAGTCATCAGTGAGACACTAAGCTCAACCTGACAAATCCGTATTAGTCAAAGTTTAAAGGTCTGAGAGAAAATATTTCCTTTGAGCTATGTTCAGAAGCTCATTCTGGGTTCCCGGCCTGTCTTCAAGGAGGCAGTGTGTGACATTTTCAATCAGCAGCTCCCAAAAGCTGGAGCCGTTTTTGGTCTGGTGATAAAACACTCGAAAAAGTTCTGCATAGCTGACAGAGACTGTCCGATGGTAGATTCACAGCAGTCATAAAAAGTATAAGCTTCTTTGATTTCATGACATTTTCATCTTGTTCTATTTCCCAAGTGTAAATGTCCTGTTTTCATTCTGACATCAAAGCTGAATAAAATATTTCAATCTTTTCTTTGTCCCAGATGAACTGAAAAAAAAAACTTCAACAAGTACAATCTGTATTCTAATGAGTTTCCTAATGCGCAAGGTTTGCATAAAATCATGCAAGGTAAACGTAAAAGCAAAACTCCACTGATCTAAAAAGATGAATTAGGGATTATGGAAACACAATCATATGCTCATTCACTAAAAGGTGAGTTTCAGGTGGGTTTCTATTGATTGCATCGGTGTGTGTAGCCACAGCCAGGCAGATCAATGACAGCACTCGTTTCAAAATCCCAAATTCAGAGCGGTATACAAACAGCATGGGCGTGGCCTTCAGTGAGCCGGGGGTTGACGACACCCCTTATTATTGGCACTGCTTGTTTTGCATCTAACTATCTCATACCAAGACCTTTCCAGCTAATTAGACTTGTTAATGTTTTCACATATGACTAATTTCCAGAACAAAAAAACATAATCCACAATTACTTCTTTCGTTATCTTGGGTATAAAAAGGTTGTTTATTGTGTGCAGGGAAAGTATTGTCAGGTCATTTATAGCCAGGGCTGTTTGATAAAGCAACAAATCGGATGACTAATATCTTCTTCAAGCACAAAAGGTCCCAATGTTTGCACACTCATCACCTCATCCTGGCTATTGTGATGACAAAATGTGAATAAACGAAGGTTAATGGACACACACATGCAAAGATAACACATTTCAAATTACCGAGGTTTGAAAATAAAGTGCAGTGACCCAAAAAAAGAAGAGTCTACAGCTATGCTAGCATCTCTGGGTCTTAGGCACATCAGCGCTTTAAGCTAATTGCTAACATCATTATGCTGATGTTTAGAAAGTATAATGTCTATCATGTAACCACATCCTTTAGCTTGATAACATGCAGACACGTGTTTATTAGTAATAAGATGAGGATGATGACAATGCCATACGTTTTGCATGTATTTGGTCATAAACCAAAGTAATAGACAAATACAATGTTTGACCTGATGGTGGCATTAGATGAAAAGTTGAGAGATCACAAAGGTTATTGCAATTCATCCTGAGGGGAACATGCATGTCTGAAGCAAATTTCACAACATCCATTCAACAGCTGTTGGGATATTTCACATAAAACCACAAATGTCAATTTCATGGTGGTGCTAGAGGAAAAGTCAAGAAATCCCCAAAGTTATTAAAAGTCATCATTTAAAGAAAACCAAACATGAATATTCAAAATTGTGTGCTTTAAGATATTTGACCTGCTGGTGTTCCTAGATGAAAACTCAGTGGATCACCGAAGTCTTCAGGAATCATTCAGTGTTTCAAAGGAAAGCAGCTAAAGCCTGTCTGAAAATTCCACCACTGGTAGGTTAGAGAAAGGTTGGAGCTAAACCAACCTCACTACTCCAGAGAACAATGGCGACTAATGGACATATTAGAGCAGTCAATGAAGAGTGCCGCTTTGCTGCCTGAAATCTTTGAATGCACCCGTCTGAATGGGATGCCAAAGTGCTGAGCAAACCTTTAAGATAAAGAGGAGATTAGTTGTTGTCAGGGCGCTGGCTGGATGTGAGTACAGTGAATGAAGAGGCATTAAAGCCAGACAAAGCTGGGCTGCACTGGCCTTACGCCACTTCCTCTACTACACGCGTACACACAAACACTCAAACCCACTCATACAAAACCTGCAAGCAAGCAAATGCTTGCACAGGGTTAGAAATTAATGAGGTCCTGGGGCACAAAAATGCCCTTTAAAGTTTAAAAAATGCTTATGAAATAAAAAAAACTGTCAGAGAAAGAGAAAACCTAACATCCCCTCATACTTATGTTTTTTTATGTCTTTTTCACCGTAATCATATTTCCTTGGTAGAGTCGTCATTTCCTCACATAGAATGTCCACTTCGGATCATTTTGGGTGTTAGAAGAGTGGATGTGTTTTAGGTCAGAAAACAATGAAGGACACAGCCCGAAGCAAACGATTATACTGACACCATGCAACAGACCCCACTCAAACCACCATGTCAGCAGAACTTAAACAACCAACACGGTAAAAAACTAAACAATGGCGCCAAGGGGGGGGGGATTTGGGGGACACAGAAGAAAATATCACTTTCACTCATTTCCATCACAGGAACAAATGCAAACAAATCTTTGATGAGTAATTCCAGCGTTTAATTGCACATATGAAGCACAAATGTATTGTTTTAAATTGGACACAAAAAGGACCAAAGTTTAAAACAAAGGGGGCTTAAAATGCCGTCAGCAAGACCATTCATTCCCCACCCAGATGAAAATTCTCTCTCTTCCACCATTTGTGAAACGATCTGTATGTATTCATCCTCGGCCATAGCCAAAGAACACAGGCAGAAAAATAAAGCATTGGGAGACTTGTTCTCATCAAGGTGATAAGTGATGAATGGGTGTTTGACCACCACAATCTGTCTAATTTCTATTGATTTTTTTACTGCACAGCTCCAAAAATCTCTGCAGGACATAAGGGCTTTCTCTCAGCAGCGTTATGGATAAGAAGCTCATTTGTAATTATGTAAGGCCCACTTACACATAAGAGTTCATAAACTCTAAAGGCATTTGAGAACAAAGAGCGGCTGACAGGCAGCAGCCAATCCTCCAATGCCCACCCAGTTTAAAACACACACACACACACACACACACACACACACACACACACACACACACACACACACACACACAAAACAAAAAACACCAAAGACAAGGGCATGCAAAGTCACACTACATTTGAGCATGCAAAATAGAAACAACCGACTTTTTCTGTGAAATAGATTGTCAGCAGGTAAATAGGTCCGGAGGCTCTGCTACCTAATGTGTGTACTTTTCAGCACTGAAATCATGAGGGCTGAATAAAGGACAGAGCATGGCCATACAAGGGTTTATATAGCCTAATTTAAAACAAATGAGACATTGACTGTGAAGAATGGAAGGTAGTTTTAATATTTGGCATTCTGCATTAATTTTAGAGCTTTGAGACATTGCCTTGATGGCTAATGCTGACACGTGATTTAAAAATAAGAAAATAAAGACAAAGTTGGTATGGCTGAGGTATTAAAAAGATAAGTGTAAGTACATTTTAAATAATTAAACATTCTTATACCATCTTATACTACAAGGGCACTCGAAGAGCGCATAACTCTGCCATGCTCTATCTTGCAACGTTAATGAAAGTGAAAAATAATTAGTGTATCCTCCCCTGTGATTTTATCGGAATCCTGCTGACAAACAATCAAACAGAACCGAACCGGAAACAAAACGTTCTTGGAGGAGGAAAAATTGATTTGGTATCTCATTCATCTCATGTTCATTGGACCGACTAGTCTGGTATGTATTAGCTTGGTAAAGTTAGCCACTGGTATGCCTACATTAAGGAAATGGCTGGTTTTGTCCAGACTTTTGAATGTTTGTTAACATAGCTTCAACGTAAGGATGGGACGTCTGTGTTCATGAAAGTGAGTGCTGCGTGCAGTCACCGGGGCTAACGTTAAGCTAAGTGTTGGTGGTCAGAAAATGCCTCCAAACGGTAGGCTGACTGCCTGTTGAACTATCATGTATCTTTTACACTTTAAATACAGACAGATATGATGTGTGGGTGTAGAAGATTTGGACTTGTTTAAGTCACCTTTGACGGAGCTGTGCTGAGTAACACAAGCAATGCAACATAAAACATATTACTCTTATAATTTGGTATTGGTACTGAAACTCAGGTATCGGCATCTGTATAGCAAAACCTATGTATAAAAACTATACCCAGCACTTAATAGTTTCCTAATTGTTAAATAAACATTTTTCAATTGCCATTCGGTTGTTTTATTAATAGGCTACATATGCCACAATATTTGTTTCACATGTTGCAGAAATGAGCATTTGTCCAAACATACAGTAAAAATCAGAACTTTCCCATCAAACTCCCGCCCACTCACCCTCTCCCTCACACACTCCAAGCTAATTGGGAGTCGACCCTCGCTGACCTCCCCTCATACACATAGTCATCGCCATGACAGCACAGTCTTGCTCATTATCCCCAACAAGGGTCGGCCTTGTTAGAGCCCAAACTGCCACGCCGCACCTGGCTGACATCACAGCAAACCAGAGTTCCTGTTGCCACGGCAACCACAACTTGGCAACCACAACTTGGCAATGTCCCACTCCACGGGGGATTGATTGGGTGAGCAATGGAATGAGAGGTGCATTAGGAGGAGTATTATTGTCTCCGTCGGTGCAGAGGGACACGCGGGGTCTGGTCTTTGCCAGACGCTGAGAGGATGGTGGACTTACTCAAAACAATGATGACAGTCTTGGCCTGAACTTGGTTTAACACGGAGATGAAAGGTGCTTATCATGTATCCATTGCTCAATAATTTGCTAATGTGTTGCAGTGGTGCTCTTCTGGCTTTTTCTTTTTCCATGTTTTTTGAGCGAGGCAGACATGGTCGCGTTTTTACTCAAAACGTTTTAATACACAACCACATAGGTGCCCTAGTAAATATAGTTGCGAAGCGATTCTGCAAGTTTTCCAGTTGCAAAGTGCACACTCAACCATCGACTAAAATGAACAAAACTCAAGTGACAAAATGATGTGCCCGACAAACAACCATTACCCTCTCCATAGCTCCCACTCTGCTCCTCTCTCCTCTTAGGGCAGCGGTGTAGAGGGGAAACCACTGCCTGAGACAGGGAAGCAAAGTGCAGCTGTTATTTGTCATCATCCATTAGTGAAACAGTCAGACCCACAAGTGGAAACTGCAGCCAGAGGAAATGGTTGGTGGTCACCTGATTGTTGCACCTGATCAGTGCTGTAGGTATTAATATTCTGTGTATACAACACGGGTCAACACAGGCTCTGTTAGACCTTCATGGGTGACTTCATTTATATGCACTCAGGATTTTTTTCTTCACCGAGGTTAGTCGAGTTACCTGGTCTCTCTTCATTGTTAATGCAGAAAGTAGCGTGCTCTTTGTGTAACAAGGGCGTGGAGGTTGCATTGGTGGACAGGTGCGCCTCATATTTTAGGAAGCAAAACTTAAAAAATCAAGCTGTAGACAACTAAATGTAAATTGTGGTCCTAAAGGCCAACAGTAGAGTATAATCTGCAAGTATGTTGCTTTTCAATTGCAATTGATAAATGTTAATAAATTACATTAACAACAGGAGTGGAGCTCAAACCAAATATTGAAGGAATCCTGCATAAATACTCAAAACTCAAAAACAATCAATAAGAATGTGTATTCCCAGTGACCACACACTATAACGCTTTACAGTCAAATGCAACAGCGGAGGGTTTATATAAGAGGATGAGAGATCCACTATTTCTAAGGTCTTGGAGAGGTCAACAAACAGAGTTGCACAAAGTTGATGGTTATTCAGCATCATTCATGGTGGTAGCAGTAAATGTGCAGTGACCTTGCCTTAAAACCCAGTTTGTTACATTACACTGCACTGAAACGACCGAAGACTATACATTATTAATTTATTGAATATGTAAGAGAGGGTAGATATCTTTAAATTGGACAACAATAATGCCACCAGTAAATTCTAAATGTGGTTACCACTATGTTATGTTTTTAGTCATGCTGTTGGATTTAATTTCATTATTTTACGAATACAATTATTTCAGTTTTCTTTTAACAATATTTTACTGTTGTCTTAATCTTTGCTTTGCTTTTTTTAACAGCAATTTAGAATGTTGTTTTTAAAAGTGCTACATAAATTATTATTATTATTATTATTATTATTATTATTATTATTATTATTATTATTATTATTATTATTAAGCCTGGGAAGTAAACGTTGGCAATGATGTCTGATGATTCTGCTCTGAACAGTTCAAGGAATAAAGAGATTGTTGACCAGGCAACCTTTAGTCCCCATCTACTCACTGAAGCGCCACCTGCGATATGAATCAGCTGCAGCCATGATTGCAATACAATGACCTGGGAACACACTCTCTCTCTCTCTCTCTCTCTCTCTCTCTCTCTCTCTCTCTCTCTCTCTCTCTCTCTCTCTCTCTCTCTCTCTCTCTCTTGCCATGTGTCTCTCTTTCTGAACAAGGTTATCAGCAGAGATTATCAGGTTGGGACAATAGACGGCTGATTCACATAGGTAGTGAATGATTTCTAAACAAAACGCATCTCGGCTTGTAATAACATAAAGGTGCTAATTAGTAGCAATAGTAGTAGTAGAACGATGTTGAGCCATGGATATCATCATTTGACATAAGTAAATATTATGAAATGATATTACATTTTTATAAAAGTATTTACATAATCCTAATAATAAGCACTACCACTAATATTACCAACACCATCAATAATTCCCCAGTTTATCTATATAATCTTACATACAAGTCTACAGGGGGAAAATATTAAAACACACACACACACACACATACAACTCATGAAAAACAACATTAACAACTTTAACTTTGAAGTCACAAAAGCATGCTAATGCTGCTACCGAAGTGGGTCATATGATGTCTCATACTAATTAAGTAGTAATATATACTATATACTTTACAGTGTCTGTAATCACCTCAACTAGTGAATGCTGTTTTTCTTTCTCACTGCAGTTGTTCTTGATTTTTTACACTGTACTCCTTGTGGTATTGAATAATTTAGCAGTTTTTGGATTGATACGCCTGCAGTTTAAAGAACAGATGATCTAACAGCTTCAGATGTTGTGCTCCTTGTGTGTATGTTCACACATTAAACTGCTGATTGCCACACCTTGTTATCAATGGCAAATACTGCTAACTGGCATGCAACCTAATTATGTTTCACCTTTGAAGCCGCCACTGTAATTAGGCAACTACAAAGTTAAAGGACAGCTTTTATTTATAGTGTTGGCTATTATTTCTATTGTATATAATAACAGTGTTCACACCAGGTTAATTGCTGAGATCTGGCAACATAGTAACATCGCTAAAAAATAATCCCAGAGGGCAAGAAAGACAAGCTGTTAGCTCCTGGTTCAACTTCAGCCTACCGCTAGAATTGCATACAGCGATTACTACAAACACTCCGGGTGCAATCAGTTTTACCTCCAAATAAACCTGTAGTCTGACCGCTCATGTCATCTTTGTTTTAGCGCTCTCACTATGATCCCAATCCCAGAAAATATTTTGGGTAGATGTTACTATAACCAATAGAAATGATGGTCAAACCTGAGAAATCCTTAAAACCCCTTTTTCATTAGGGCCAGTAATTCACGCCTCGTAGAAACTTAATGAAGCCTGTTGAGGCTGCAGCAGCCCAGGCGAGTCCTTGGGAAAACAAATGATGGCGCGCTCTTTACACCTCTGTGAACCATTGCGGCGTGCATCACTTTTCACACCCCAGAGTAGCAGGCACTCTGAAGACTTCTGGCTTCCTGTAATGCTGTTTAGTGTGTTATCTTGCATGCAGCAAGATTTGGGAAAAGAAGGTATTTTGCCAGATAGTGTTAAATCAGTGGTTCTTAACATGAAGGTGGTGAACCTGCAAGATTGTAATACAGGATGGTTGTATCTCTTTAGGTCTCTAAAAACTCAAATAAACATAATCTGAGAAGGGGACCACATACGGCTCAGAAACCAGACACATTCAACAAGAAGTCACAAGTATACATTGCTTCATTTTGAATCAAAAGTTTGATATTTTGGGAAATTCGTTTTCTTGCCATGAGTTAGACGAGAAAATTGAAACCACATATTGGTCCTTAAAATACAAAATTGTACCGTATTCGACCAAGAAATAAATCTGCACATAACCGCCCTCTCATTTTTACACTGCATTTTGTGTACAGATTATACAAACGAGAAAGTGTTAATACGTGAGCTTCAGAGGCCCTGGAAGGCAGATGTTGTTACCTTTGGGTGAGCCAGGCTTTTTGCTAAGCTAAGCTAACGATAGCTTCATATTTAGCATAGAAATACGAGCGAAGTATCGACCTTCTTCTCAAACTCTCAGCAAGAAAGCCAGCAGGCGTAGCTCTGTAAATGTTGAACTATTCCTTTAAAGGGTCACATGCCAACATTTTGGGACACTGGAGAAAGTGAGGAATCAGAACAAACACTAGAACCACAGTCTTGTCTTAAAACATACCAGCTATATGATATGAAGAATAAATTGCTACAATTTGACACCTGATCCGTTTTGATTGGTTGCAGTGTTATAGAATCTTATATAATGTTATAATATGAGCTGTGGGTTTCTCCATTGGTCTAGTGGGAGGTTGCATATATCACCCACAGGATACAGAGATTAAAAGGCAGAGGAACTAGAATCCGTTCTCTGCTATTCGCCTCAATAGCTATTCACACATCACCACTGAGCTCGTTTTTGCACTGCCCTATCCACTGATCTTTGTCATGTTTGTCTTAATGGAAAACATCTGCTACAACATGCACAATGGTCAATATGAAATAAGCAGCCTGTTGATAACCAATTTAGTAGGACATTTCACTGCCATACACAGTCTGCTCTGCTGACTTAATCAGAGGCATCTCTCTGGCTTCCCCCAACCCCCCAATGTCCATCACATTAAACTTCGTATTTGCGCTGCGTAGCTCCTCCTCTAGGGAGTGATCTGTGATCTACAACACGATTGCCCTTAAGAGAAAACACAGGAATTAACTTTAAATGAGGCATCATAAACTGCCATGCAAGCCACAGTGACTGGAGATGTAAGGCTCTGTGAGGGCTAATTCAGTAGGCAAGAACAGGCCCCGATTTTTGCCAGGTCACAGAGCAGAAATACACACACAATTAACGAGAGCAAAAATGATGATGCTCTCTGTTGAAACACAATCATTTTGGCAATGTGATGAATGAGATTATTTACTCTACAGTGGGAAAGAGACACAGCCTGGAGCTGATCGGAAACACACTGTGGTGTTTTTAGTGATCAACATGGAGCGATTGAAGCTGCCAGGCAGGCCGGAGCTGGAGCGCGCAGGCACCAAAGGTGCTCTTCATCCACTTCACATGCCTGCTGATGGCTGAGGAGAAACACATATTCTCATCGTCCCAGCATCGCCTTGCAAAGGCGACACAAAGACGGAGCAGCCGGCCACGATGAGCCGCTGCCACCTGTGATAATCGTACGACTATCGCTCACATTTAGGTCAATCTGAAAGTAATACCGTTTTCGCATCAGCCAACCCCAACCCCCCTGCTCACCCGACCCCACACACCCCGGGATGGATGGATGGGGGGGTTTCCATTTTCAGTCCGCGATCAATGCAAGCGCACCACAGCCCTTTAGCGCATCATAATACAAATAAAAAAACACACATTCCATACCACGCCTCGGAATAAACATAAAATAGCAACAAAAAAAACATCTGGCACACACTTCGAACAAAACACAACAGCCAGCCGTATTCCCAGAAGGCTGTTACATTCTAGCATTTTTCAAGCATTTGCACAGATGGGAGGTGTGAGGCGAGCGGAATGAGGAAACTGGAATGACATTGCGCCTGCTTACTGTAAAATAAATTCCCTCGGGGGATGGAGAGCCTCCCTTTTCCCTCTTGACTCCCCTCCTTTCCGACGTGCGATTTCCCCGAAATTCAGACCATGCAAAACAGGTAGTCAGTCATTCCACCGTCCGGAGCATTTGGTCCAGCAGCGCGGCGTGTGAGAGGAGAAGGCAGAGCCAGCATCCGAGAGGAGAGAGCCAGCTGTGGGGAGGAAATGAGGAAGGAAGGAGCGGCCGGGCCGGAGCGCTGCGCACAGGAGAGGAGGCAGGAAGAGCGGCAGAGCAGAGGTTCTCTCTCTCTCTCTCTCTCTCTCTCTCTCTCTCTCTCTCTCTCTCTCTCTCTCTCTCTCTCTCTCTCTCTCTCTCTCTCTCGTTCACAATACAACACCCCCCCCCCCCATCCTTGGGTACCAGTGTCAGCAGCGACACCCACCGGGGATGAGAGGAACTATTATATGGGGGGTGAATGATGCCACAGAGAGGCAGCAGCAGCAAAAGCAAAAATAAATCACGATATACTGCAGGTAGCCTACGTAAGGACATCATTTAGCTTATAGGTTTCACAAATAAGCAAGCAAGTCCAACTAAAATCACAATTAGTTACGCTTCTTTCAAAAACATGTAATATATGTATGCACGATGATAAGATGCACTGCGTTTGGTGTTTGTAGCAAAACGCTCATTTCCAACACCTGTCCACTGGAGGCTTTTTTTTAAAGGTTCGATGTAACGAAGTCATGACCATATATCGTACGATATGTAGATAAGGTAAAAATCATTATGCTTGTGTTCACATATCGTATAAGTCGATAACACATTATCGTCTACAACTTACCCTAACCCTACAACAGTGTCTGTCAGTTATGTTGAATTGCAAAAGTCAACAGTTTCAAGAAAATAGTTTCTTTTGCTTCCTCCTTAACATTTTCCAACCCATTCTGTGTCCTTTGAAACCAGATCTTCCCCCTTTGTTAAATAAGCTAGAATAGAATGTACAATATACGCACAGACACACATGCCAAATCAGGACAAAGGCTTTACTAGGGGGAGTTAGAACACAAATGAAGACTGGAAAAAGTTTGTAACTCTTTTGAACTGAGCTCTGTTTATCCTCTGACTCTTTTCTATCTCTGGCTTTATCTATATTTGTCTCCCTCTCTTTCTGCCTCTCTCTTTATGTCCCTTCCCCTTTGTCTAACATTTCTTTGTTCAGCCAACTGTAAGCTATTTCCAAATGCCACAGTCAGTGGCATCAATGGCAATCTAAATCTTGCACACATTGTTCTCGCATGCACTGCTTGCTTCATTGCACAAGAAACAACATTGGATGCTCAGATTATCCGCACACATTGCAGCCAAAATGTCATACCTTAACAGTGGAAGAATGAGCCGTTTTTTAATTTTAAAAAACCTTGAAATATGACTTTAGGTATGTATGTACTTACGGTGTAACAATGCAGATTTTTTATTTGTGCAACCCTGTAAATCTGGGAGTGCTTATTATTGTATTTTCTGCATCATTCCCAGTATGCTCTCCTCGCACTGTTACTTGCAGTCTACTCCATTTGAGCTATTCTTATCTGTAGCCTATCCTCTGCTGCTCTAATGACCTGACATCTCCACAGGGATCATTAAAGTTTCATCTGACCTAATCTAAAACTTGAAGTCCCCTTAAGCAAGGCACTTGTCTGCTCCAGTGAAGCTGCTCAGTGTCCATCAGTGTAGGCAATGTTGCTGTACTGAGAAGCTGCTTGCAGGTCTGTGTATGTTTGTGAAGCACAATGCTGTAGGCAGGAACACGTGCTCATTTAAACCTATGTTAACACAAAAGAATATGTCAACCCATGGGTATAATATTGAAAGTGTTGGTGATTATGCAGCAGTGGTGAGTTGTTATTTGCACAGTGCTATGTCTAGCTTTTGGAACTGGCAACGAAAACAAACACACACGGCACCCACCTACCACACTTGAACACAGTGATGTCATGCGTGAGAGAGAAAGGGAGAAAAAGAGAGACCACTTACATCCATAGAATGTGAAAGTTTTATTTAAAGACCCAATCCGTCATTTATTAAATGTATAAATATTCAGCCCGGCGTCATTCCTAGGGCGTCAAATACCAACATTTTGTCACAGCCCTTGACGTTTGATACTAACGCACAAGACATCCACCAGTCTTTCAAGTAACTACAGTATAAACCCCTCGGGGCAATATTAGACGCTTAAGCACAGGAGCTGTTGTTTGTGTCGCGTTACTTGGGAGTCATTTTATGTTACGTTACATACCTCGCAAACCAATGGGTGCCCAGTGCGTTAGAAAATGACGCCAAGGAGTCCTGACCAATCGTTCGTATGTGATGTCCTTATCTATATATTCCCGTACATGATTTGAAAGGTTCGTTTATAAGACACAATTGATACCTGGTATTAATATCTGATCATGATAGGGTATCTAGGTAATGATGTTCTGATCACAGGGCATTGCATTTACCTAGCATTAATAAGCATGCTCGTTATCTCGTGTTTTGTCACATTGTGATTGGATATCATAATGCTAATTCAATGGCTGGTGTACTCTCAGGTCAACGGAGAAAGATCAGTTGCATGTGCTTATTTTATATATAGAGGGCAGTGAGGTCAAGTCAGTCAACCAATTTGGTTTTATTTGATCCTCTGATTTGCCATCTAGCATTTGTCTAATGTTTTGTTTTTTGACCAAACACCTGCAAAATGATCGGAATTCCCTTCAGCCTCAGCTGAACTTTGTATGTAGTCAGAGACTGTATATAAGAGACACGTAGTCACAGTGAGGTCACCCACTGGTTTGAGGACTATTGTTTTGAAGCCTAGCATTGTCATTTTTCGCATTGAAATGCCCAATTAAAGTCTCACAGAAGCCCGCTAGCTTGGCTGTAGACCCTTTAGTCCCGTTTCTTAAAGACATTTGGCTGATATAAGATTACATTTTTAACCAGACCACCTCCAGATGTGGTTTACCTGATTCAATACCACATAGAGCATTAACATGTACACCTACATGGGAAATCAGCATTTCTTCTTTTTTTGTCGCACATGAAAAAATCTAATTGTGTTCGGTGACTTCTAGTTGCATTTACATTCCAACTTCACCATCCTACATCCGTAGTAAACATGTGCTATAAAAAGTACCGTTCTTAGTTTTAATTCAAATTTAGATTCAGAGTCAGATTAACGCTGAGATTATTTTTTATCTCCAGAGAAACTCCTCCTCTAATACATTCTTGTGTAGACCCAGGGCTGCTGCTCAGGTTACGGCTAACCTCATCTTCAGTAGTGAATAAAACATGACACTCCCTTCGCTGAGGTCTGAATCACCTCATTTTCTGTAGAAGCAGCTTTGTAAAGAAATGCTTCCCTCTGAAGGTTTATCTTTATCTTAAAATCAAAAGAGACAGGATGAAGCTCTGGGCAGAGAGTATTTGGCAGCTGGAGACAGAACAATCTAACGTTTATTGAAGATACTGCAAGTTTTATTGATCCCTTCCAAACTGTCAAAAAAAGCACTAATAAAACAATGTAAAAAGACTTCATTACATCAAGTAAAAGTCCTGCATTCAAAATATTACTGCAGTATACAGTATTAAAGATTAACAAAAATATACTTATCAAAAGTTAAAGTTATTGATCTGCAGTAAATGTGTGTAAATGTTGTGGAATGTATGCCGTTAGGTTCAGGCAATAAAACTATGCATGCTTAGAAGAACAATCATGGTTTGGGTTCAAATAAATACGTTTGTTACATAACTTAAGCTACACTAACGTCCAGTGTCCTGTGTTCAATGTTCTCTTTGAGCTTCAAATAAATACGCAAATGTGTCAGGGTGGGGGTAAAGGGGCGGACTCAAACGCAGGACACAGGCGGAGAGTGACAACAAAAGACAAGCCGAAATTCAAAAAGGTATAAAGCAAAAACTGAAACAAACCAGGATGGGACGATGGCACGAGGGAACACCAGGATTCATTGACACAGCATGACCACAGCAAGTAACATAGAAGTAAATGCAGATTGACCATCCACACCAGGTAACGTAGAAGACAAACCGACAAGGAACACTGGGGCGGACGGTTCTATACACACACAGACACTAAACACATGAACAGGACACAGCTGGAGGAAGCAGGCAAAGACACAAGGGCAGGGTGACTGAACACAGGAGGATCAAATCAGGGCAGGGCAAACAAATCACAGAAGGATGGGAAATCACAAAGACAGGAACTAAAACTAGACATGACACAAGGAGAGCGTACTTTACAAAATAAAACAGGAAACAGGAAAAACAGAGAGCCAGGATCATGACAAAATGGGGTTACATTTGAGTAAGTCCTTGTGCTGCAGTGTCAAGACGCCAACGGCCACTGCCCAAGCATTGGTATTTGATGCCCTGGTAGTGAGACCAGGCTGAAAATTGGCAACGCTAAGCTAAGCTAACAGGGAAGCAATAAACGCTACCCCCTTGTTTAGAAAATTAAAGGTAGCAAAAGAGGATCAAGAAGATCAATTCAACAGGAGATAGAGGTTATCACGTCAAAGTGTACGTCACAGGCTCTGCTTCTCTTGAGATTTCACTCTCGTAAAACTGCTAACCAAACTCATAGACATCTGAAAGGGGCCCCAACACTGTTTTTTGTTTTTGTAAGTGGTCAGAAGCCAAAGAGGTAGAGAACGACTGATTCAATCTTTGCATAAATTCATTCTCATGTGAAATCTAGAAAAAACAGCAGTCAAATAAACGTTGAAATCTAGTGGAGTAGTGTAGAAGTAGAAAGTAGGCCTAGTGGAGAGAGAGAAGAAAAAACACTTGAAACTGCTCTGTAGCAACCTGATATGACATTTGCTTCTCTCACTGCAATGTACTATATATTTTAATTATGACAAATAGTTGTTTAATTATATAATTCTGCAAGTTTTATGGACCAGTGGCCTGTCTGCTGATTGAGCAGCGCAGCCTATTGTGAAGACATCAGTCACAGAAAGACAACATGCAACTGGGAAAAAGTAAGGGAAGATTACAGAGAGGTAAAGCGCAGCAGTGCAGACAGCCGGTGAATAAGCGAGCTGTGCCTCTGTGGATCCTGTCACCTGCACAGATCTGAAGCTTCTGGGAGGAAGCTGATCTCAACTCTTTGCCACAAAGCAGATTCCTTTTTAAAACTTCCCACATATGTCCTGCCGAAAATCCTGCGCCGCAAATACAAAGAGGAGAAGATGTTTCCACAGCAACACAGTCTAAGATGCTGGCACTGTTCACTGTTTGAGATGGAGTCATGCATGTGTAAAGGTCAACACATTTATATATTTTCATATATTGCACCTGTTGTTTTGGTATGCTTTGTTATCTTTCATTTATGAGCAGGAAATTGACTCAGTGAAATAACAACTTGAGTTATTTCATTGCATGAAACTGTGTTTATTCATTATGACAGCTGCGCCATCCTGTGGTATGACAAAGTATTGCACACATGTATCTCCTGGCATCATCTTGTTTCGCATCAAATTTCACATCATCATGGAAGAGCAAATATCCTGCTCACTAATTCATGTTTCACTGAGCACACCTTTTGTGCAATCATTAAATTTAGAACGGGTATGTATTGAGAGATATAGTCGATACTGAATCAAAATGGGACCTAATCCTCAACCTCATTTGAAGGCAAACAGTTTAGTAGTTTGTATTATCACATTTCTCCACATTATTCCACTATATTGAATTTCACTTAATTTTTCATTTCTATTTTACCGTTTCATGTGTCATTTTTATGTATATTTTTAGTCTCCGCTGTAAAGCACATTGTTCTGCAAGTTCTGAAATATGCTAGGCCTACATAAATAAACATTTATTAATTAACTTATTATTGTTGACTTTTCTTCTCCATTTTGTTTTAGCTAAAACCATACTAATCTTCATTAGTGTGCAAAAGGTCTACAGTAGTACTACGGTACATAATTTATTCTTTATCTATTACTTTTTAAACTGTTTTCTAAATTAAAAAAACATCCAAATAACCAACAACATCACAGATAGATGTATAAATAGATATTATCTTCATGTAAATGACATTTACGAGGTGATCACGAATGCAGCATGAGCCTTGGTGCTGCTCAGAGCTCTCTCCTCTCATCCTTTTGTGTCTCCTGGCCAATCAGCGCTCACATACGGTTTGCTCGCTGCTGATTGGTCGCGAAGGAGGAAGATGCGACGGCAATGGAGAATAGACTGGGGACTTTACACAGCATCCTGCTGATGTGATTAATATTATAAATGATTTCCTTGCGTTGATTCGTCGCGGTATGTAGTGTAAGGCCTTGTGATTGTTACCTACTTGACGTGGGTTATTTCCGGCATTTTTCTTTTCTTTTGTTTGTTTTGAAGGATCGTTTGATGTGATGTCGGGCCCGTCGCGCTGCTTGTTGTAGGTGAAGTCACTCCCTAGAAATGCAGCTTGTGGTCACAACACTGGTAGAGCTATCACTGAAGGTAAGCAAAATCCGAAACGGGACATAGGCCAATATGATTACGTCATTAGTTATTATGGACATCTCATTTGACTTGTGGTTTTAGCCTATAGCTGATTCTTGTCTAGTGGGCCTAACTATGGACGGGCTGCCTGGTTAGCATGAGATAGCCTAACTGTTACTTCAAAATGTAAAGCTGTGAAAATGAATGAAAAGCACTTTAAGGCATGAGAGTAAATCAGTGCATGTAATAGTGGGTTAAAATGATTAAAATAATTATTGTTGTCGTATAACCGCCTTCTTGTGTGGGGTAATATAAGAGGTGGAAAGTAACTAAATTGGCCTTCCTTTACTCAAGTAGACTACTGTACTTAAGTGCAATGTTGAGATACTTGTAGTTTCTTTACTCCAGTATTTCCATTGTATTCTACTTTACATTTCAAAGGCAAAGATTATACATTTTAATCCACTGCATTTATTTGATTACTTTAGTAAGCCTACTAGATACTTTGCAGATTTGAATTATTAGAGAAAATGCATACATGTTATTCCTATGGCTCAAGACTATCCAACAATATTAGTAAACATGAACAACTCTTTTCCAAATCCAAAAACTAGTGTACTAAAAGTTAAACTTGTGATGTCATCAAGTATAAAGTCTGGAACATAGACAATTAAATAGGAAATATGTTATAGGTGAGCCCCCAGGGGAATGTTCTGAGTATATTGTTACATTTTCTGTTTCAGAACTGACAAACCCAAAATAGAATAAGACTCATTTGGGTATAAAAAAAAGAAAACAAACATTGTGGGTCCACAAAATCAGTTTCTCATTCATTGTCTATGGAGATGCTCCAGATGTTATACTTGTCAAACCTTTTCCAACTTTAATGTTATACACACCGCCTGGAGGTAAATGATCATTTGCACACTTAACCTACAGCTGTTCCACTTATAGGTGTTGCTGAGTGAACGATGCACGAGCGATGTCTGATGTTGAGGCCACGTACGCAGACTTCATCGCCTCTGGCAGGACGGGTCGCAGGAACGCCATGCACGACATTCTGCAGAGTCCCGTTGACCCTGAAGGACGAGAACTGCCCCTCACCCTGTCTCTGTCCCAGCTGCACATCAACGCAGGAGGGGGAGGTAAAGATTCAAGATATTTATTGTCATATGCACAGTTAAACAGACAGTTATATCGTACCTTGCTGGGGGTGTGTACTGTCCCTGATGATGTTGTGGGCTCTCCTGGTGTCCTGAAGTGAGGGGAAGGCTGCTCCTGCGATGTACTGTGCAGTTTTTATCACACGCTGGAGTGCCTTCCTGTCATACCAGACTGTGATGGCGCTGGTGAGGACGCTCTCAACTGTACATCTGTAGAAGTCGCTGAGAACTTTGGATGACATGACACATTTTCTCAGCCTTCTTAGGAAGTACAGTCGCTGCTGGGTTTCCTAATGTTCTGGGTTGCGTTCTGACACCAGGTGAGATCCTAGCTGATGTGGGTTTCGAGGAATTGAAACCCTGTCTCACCTCAGTCTCACCTGGTACAGTGGTGTGTGCTGCACACTCTTCCTGCGTGGATCAATAATCATCTCCTTGGTCTTATCTGCATTCAGGGAGAGATTATTGTCCTGACACCAGGTCACCAGGTCCACCACCTCTCCTCTATACGCTGCCTCAGCCCCACCAGTGATCAGTCCAATGACTGTAAACTACTGCCTTCTACTGGAGCGGATCGTTTTGGAATGAAATGAATAATGTATTTGATTTGTTCTTTGTCAGAGATGAAACCGTTGCTTTGCATAAGAGTTTCCAATAATTTGTTTGATTGCTGACTAATGACTTCATACTGTTACAAAACACGATGCCTTGCATGTTTAAACAGACTGTTAGCTTAGACTGTTTTAAGAATCTGTTTTTAGTATTCATTTTTAAAAGCTTGAAGCAAATGAATACCCAGTTTCATCTTACACACCAGTGAAGTGGAGATTTCTGCCTCAGAGTAGGAGAAAAAGAAAAGAACAAACCATACCATAAAATATATGTATTGTAAAATTCCATACATAAATACACGACAGGTGAATAAGGTAAATAAAATGTAACTAATAAATATAACCTCGGTTGATTACTTACACCAAGACAGTTATTTGTTGTGTTACAAGTTTTCTGAATTTGTATTTGTCTAATATGCTAATGAGGCGTTATCTAATGCTAACTTCTGATGTTTTTACGAGAAATCTGGAGATGCAATGAGACAAAGTTAGTAAAAATAAACACCTAAATGTGCATTTTGGAATCTGTATTTGGCTAGAGCCACACCACTTGCTTGGCTTAAAGTTAAGGATGATTGGGACCCATGTATACATCTTAAAACATACAAAAGCACTGATATAATCCTATCAATATTTATGTCCTGTCAATTGTCCTCCCTTTGCCCTTGTGTCTGCAGATGGAGATGACACTGAGGACAGCCAGAGCTCTTCGTCCTCGGCCCACAGGGAGATGGGGCAGAGGAACAGCTAACCTGTCACACACTCCTGCCAGTGCGCAGAGAGCTGCGAGATGGATTCCAGCCGCCATTGTGACAAAGTCGTATGTTCAAAGTGGGCTGGTAGCCGGAGGGTAGCGCCACCGCTGCAGAGGTGCCTATAAGCAGGGCACTGACCCCCTAAATCCAATGTAGAGGCGCTGTGCTGCGATGTGATCACCCAGTGCTCTCATGTCCCCGTGCCTCTGCTGTGCACTAGAATAACAGACTATTGGCAGGGCTGTATTTCACAGTTGGAGTACGCAGAGAGACAAATCTGTAGCTCATGTACAGCTGATTTTACTTTCAGTCTTAGTCACTAAACACACAGGCTGGATGATCGGAATCAAAAGAGAAAATAGACAGAGATCTTATGTGAGTTTTGTAGTTGTGCGAGCAATTTGTAAGACCACTGAGACGTGCTGATGTAATGGGTCACAGTGAGAGTAGCATGTTTGTAGTGATGCTGATAGAGATTATATTGCCAGTTAATGGCCTGTGCTTCCTTTAAATTGACAATACCGTGGAGGGAATTGGACTGCTCAGCTGTAGTAAAGCTGGAACACACCAAGAACAAAAACACTTGGGCTTACTTTATCTGTTGAAAATATGTTCACTGATTCTGTTGTGTTTGGTGGAACAAAATCCAGTAATATTATGTATGTGAAATATGTTCATACTGTAGGACGCAGCAGACGGGATGGTGGGTTTCTGTTGACCAACATTACTTACAAATACATTTCTGAGTACAGTATGGAAGGCATATCTTTTAAAATGTTGATACTTTTTCTTTTAAACTTTTCTAATGATGCCATTATAATCACAACCTTAAAGGAGTAATTTGAAATGTTGTGAAACACGCTTATTCTCTTTCTTGCTGAGAGTGAGATTGAGAGGATCGATGCCTTATGTATGTACACTAAATATGTAGCTGCAGTCAGCAGAAGCTTAGCTTAGGATAAAAAGTGGAGATGGAGCCGAGCTCTGTCCGAAGTTCACTTAAGTCATCACCTACCAGTCCCTTTAAAACTCGCTACATAGCATGTTATATCTTGTTGGTATAAATTGTACAAAAGCCGACTGTAAATAGCCATGGCTTGGACAAGTTGATAGGCTACCAGCGGAGATTCAAGTGTGAATGAGATATAACATGTTAATGATTGAGCTTTAAAGGTGCTAGTAGTCAGATTTGTTACCTTTGGAGTTGTTTCCTGTATGCTAAGCTGTAAAGGTGTGGTATCAAAGTGTCTGTCGATTCATCCTGACCTTTGACCTTTAACCTACTATATATAACTTTGTCGTAATGTTGTTGTTGTTGTTTTTTTGTTCGTTTTTTTAAACAGGTGTTGATTTATGACCGACTGCAGATGAGCTAGTTGGCTAAGCTAAGCTAAACAGCTGTTTCTTGCTCCGGCTACAGTTTTCGAGCGCAGACATGAGAGTGGTCTCGATTTTCTCGTCTAACTCTCGGCAGTAAAGCGAATAAGTGTCTTTCCCAAAATGTCAAACTATTCCTTAAATGTAGTTATGCAATACTCAGTGGATCTTCCAGTAAGTGTAACATGTTTGTGTGAAAGTTTCTATCTCTGACATTGAGGCTGAACTACATTCCTGCTTCTTTGTGTAATAATTGATGCACCCCACAAACATGATCTGTAAAGACACCATCATGCATGCACTGTTAAAAACTGTGTATTTCGTTATTTTCTTGTATAATCTTACTGTATTACTACAGCTTGACTGTGTCTTCATTTTTATTCATGCTGATGATATTAGGGAAAATATAACTTTTTAATAATATATTACTCATTCAATCAGGTTTTCAGGTTGTAAACTGCCATGTGACTATAGTGACTCCCACCCGTTTCAACAACATTGTATAACCTAAACACAGCTGTTTATAATTCAGCATGTAGAATTATAGCAGGTGCATGATTCTGTGTTGGTGTTTCTCTGACTGTCTATATCCATATTTTCTACTCTGTGTCAAAACAAAATAAATAACTGAGCTTCTTGTCTTGTTGTACTTCTCCAATTTGGCCAACAGGTGGCACTGTGGGGGAATGTATAGAACTCGACACAAAACATGTCTGACCCTCAAGCTGTGGTAAATAGTTAACTATGTTTACATAACCATTATTTACAACATTATTATTATTATTATTATTATTATTATTATTATTATTATTTATCAACAAGTATTTAATGAAAATAGACAAGGACATGTGATAGGCCTTATACACACATTGTTTAAATCCTTTCATTTGTGTTCATGTCTTTATATGACATATTGTAAAACATTAACAAATGCAATGTTTCTGAATATGAAGTACTAAAGACCCTTTGTGTGCTGTGCCCCAGTGAGTGTATGTAATGTGTGTGAGAGTGTGTGTTGCTGATTATGCAAATAATCATTAGACAATTGTACCAGGAAGTTTCAGAAAAAAAAATCCCCGACCAGTTTCTCTAAGTTCCTCATTGTGGTGGCTGAGTGTAACAGTCAGAGTCCACCAGCTGACACTTGCAGAGCCAAACACCAGCCTGTGAAAAACTAAGAAGAAATCTGAGGACTAAAATACTTCTTCACAGTAAACGGTTTCCTTAACCAAGGACACACACT